>NC_068995.1:2212924-2220934 GCF_001194135.2 Octopus bimaculoides | reverse complement strand
AGAGGGAGAGGGAAATTAGCATGAGGTATTGAAGGGGAATGTGACAGGGGAGGTAGGCAGACAGATAGATAATATGTATTATATACATACATAAACACACACACACGCACGCACATATATACATACACGTGACCACATATACATATATCATCATCATCATCGCCATCATTTAAGGTCTGATTCTCATGCTGGCATGGGTTGGACTGTTTGACAGGAGCTTGGTGCAAGCCAGAGGACTGCACCAAGCTCCAATGTCTCTTTTAGCATGGCTTTTACAGCTGGATGCCCTTCATAATGCCAACCACTTTACTGAGTTGACTAGGGCTTCTTTCAGTTTCCATCTATGAAATCCCCTAACAAGGCTTTGGCTGGCCCAAATCTTTTGTCTGAGATATTTGCACAAGGTGCCATGCAGGGGGACTGAACTTGAAACCATGTGGTTGAGAAGCAAGCTTCTTACCATACAGCTATGTCTGCATTTATGTGTGTGTGTGTGTGTGTGTGTATGTGTGTATATACATACATACATATATATACACACACACACACACACACACATGTATATGAAAGATGATGTTGTTAATTAACTGTATTAATTACAACATAATTTTTAAAAGTAAAGAGGAGAGCTGGTGGGAAAGAGAGAGGAGAAAGTCGGGAGGGAGGACATACTGCCAAGAGCCGTGTGCTGTTTTCGTAAGTTCTTTTATGTCCTGAGTTCAAATTGTAGTGAGGTCAATTTTATCCTTTGTTCTTAAAAAATCATAAAGTACCGGTCATTTATTGAGCTTAATTAAATTGCAACAATCACTTTTGCCCCCCCCCCACCTCGCCTCCCCCCACTCCCACTGTCCTAACCACTAGCACCATACATTATAACCACCAGTGTAGCACTAATTACTACTTCCACCATCACCACCACCACCATCACCACCACCACCACTGACACCACCACCACCACCACCACCACCACCACCATCATCATCACAATTATCATCATTCCTACTGTAACCTCCCCATCCTCACTATCACTACACATCTTGTAAACATCATCTCCCCACCCACACATTACATACAAAGGGTCAATGGTCCTACTAACCCAAACACCAAGGTGGGCTAAAGGTCACCACCACCAACCTTCAGTAGAAAGACACAGCAACTGGTGCACTTTGATTGAGTCCAGCTTGCTTGATTCCACAGTGACCACTGTCAGTTGATATCTGCAGGCTGACAGAAGTAGGCTGGGCAGTTGACAGCATGCTACCTGTCCAAACTGTCCTGATACACCTCACACAATATATCACTTTATGTTAGAGTGTACGATGGGGTGGGGGCTGTAAAGTTCCTGACTTTGAGTGAAAGAAAATACAGGAGGCTCAGTCAATTATGATTTTATTCAACATATCCCCCTCTCATTTTCACACACTTATTGTAGCAGTCCATCAGTTTTTCTAAGCCCCGTAAAAGAACTTAGATGGTTGGGCCTCCAGCCAGGCCTTTCAGGAGACCCTTAAAATCAGGAACTTTTCAGCAACCCAGAAATAAATTGCTACATATCCAAACTGTCACCCTACACCTGCTGTGCGTTTCTCATCTGAGCAGAAGTATGCTCTAACCCATGTAACAGAGATATTTGAGTGACCGCTGGTCACTCAGCTGATGGTTTATAGGCCTAGTTGTTTGGCTGATCACTTGTGGAGTAGCCCCTGGTCAGCTTATACAAGGCTTATACGACAACAACCTAAAGTAAATCCACGACTCAGTTTTAACTACCATTTGGAAGCATTTCTTTGGAAAGGCATACCTATCACAACATCACGTTTCTCATGCCTTCAGTTACATTAAATGCTTCTACTACTGTACTCATGATATTTCCATTGCCAGGAGAGGCATGACTATCACAAACACTCGATATTATTCTTACTATTTTTCTACCTGCCTTTACCCCACCCCTTCACCTCTAACTCCCCATAGGGACAAACCAATATGAGAACCTCTGGGTCACTGCTCCACCACCACCACCACCACCGCCGCTGCCACCACCACATGGGCTGTGGTGGAATGTTGCCAGTTTATATAGAGATGATTGTTGTGATGAGAAACTTAACCAATAATTTCCGGAATGTTCAATCAAGTGAGAGGAGCTAACTCCATCTTCTGACAGAAGATGGTGCTACGACAGCTGGTATTCCTGATCAGAAGAGACATTGATCAGCAATGAATGATTGAATGAATGAACAAATGGATGGATGGATGCTCTGTTACTCACTGACCAGCTGCTCTACTGCCCCACTGTCGGTTCGGTTGTTATATGGCAATGGTTCAATTTGAACCCACGCAACGGTGAATAATGATTGAATTGTGTAGAATATATCTCTGGAAGGTAAGTGCCAACAACACTATGGGGGGAACAGTTCAGTTAATGGCTTCACACAATGGAACTGACCTGTCCTGGCCAAGCTACAGCCAGCCAGTACTCTCCAGAGGTAGTAGCATGTCTAATGATGTTGTACGGAGCAAGGGGAGTAGTAAGAGTAGGAGAGAACAAAGAGAATCAATCAATTGACTGATCAAAAAGTCAAACAGATAGAAAATAATATCTATTAACTCCTGCCACTATCTCGTCTCTCTCTCTTTCTTTCTCTCTCTTGCTCTCTCCCTGTCTCTGCCTTTTTCTTTTTCTTTCTCTCTCTCTCTCTCTCTCTCTCTCTCTCTCTTTGCCTCTGCCATTTCGTCTCTCTTTCTTTCTTTCTCTCTCTCTTTCTATCTCTCTCTCTTTCTCTCTCTCTTTCTTTCTCTCTCTCTCTCTCTCTCTTTGTTTCTGCCTCTTTGTCTCTCTCTTTTTGTCTCTACCTCTTTGTCTCTCTCTCTCTCTCTCTCTCTCTCTCCTTTACTCTTTCTTCTTTTCCCCCTGACTGAGGAGGGAGAGGAGAAAAAGAGAAAACAGAATACAGAGGGAAAGAAGAAGTACGTCAGACATGTGGAATGTGGATTCTCTGACATGATTAGATGAGTTTCTGCTTCTTTTTTTTTTAATCATCTTTGTAGAATCACCACTGCTAACATTGTCCTCCTCCTCCGCCTCCTCCTCCCCTCCTCATCATCATTGCCTTGATCACAACCGTTACTGTCACCATCATCATCGTTATCATCATCATCATTGTGTTCATTGTCATGATCCCTATCATGATCCAAATCATCACCACCTCCACCACCACCACCAATAAACCCCTTTGTCGTCCCTTCCCCCATCACACCACCACTCTACAAATGGTTGTTTCACACTTCTGAGTCATCTCATTAGTCCAATTCCACTACCTCCCCACCACCACTCTGCTCCTCCCCAACCCCACCGCTCCCAAATACCATTAGGGACCACTTCTCTAATGTCATATGACACCCTAAATGCAGCAAAAAAAAAAAGTGGGGAATATTTCATGTATTTCACCAAATTCCATTTCAATTCTTAACACAACAATAATTGCTAATATCAAATATATGGTGACCACCACTGCTGAAATGTAAATGTCATCTTATATTATTGTCTTACCTCTGCACCATCTACCCCACCCATCTTCTTCCATCAGTTGCTTTTACTTTCTATGTTTCCAAGACAATGAGAGAGCCTCTATACAGTCACTTGACTCACTAGAAATAGCAGCAAATTACCATCAAATCTTATCTTACCATGTTGAGAAAGGAAAGGACACATATAGGATAATGCAGTTCATGGCCGCTGGAATATTGTCAATCAGACATCTGGCCTTGGGTTAAATAATCCTTTCTACTGAAGGCACAAGGCCTGAAATTTTGGGGTAGGGGGATTAAGTCGATTACACCAACTCCAGTACGCAACTGGTACTTAATTTATCTACCTTGAAAGGATGAAAGGTAAAATCGACCTCAGCAGAATTTCAACTCAGAACGTAGGGATGGGTGAAATTCCGCCAAGCATTTCGCCCGGCATGCTAATGATTCTGCCAGCTCACTGCCTTCCTTGGGTTAAATAAGGACATGGCTTGACATACTACCGACGACCCATCAGGACTGCCATTGTCTTCGAATTTACTTCCAAACACCATTATCCCTTACTTTCATGGAAATAAGTTTCTTTATATTGTACAACACACACACACACATTAAGGATAATGATGATAACAGTTTCAAATAATTCTAGTGGGAAGGGACTAATCGGTTACATGGACCCCAGTGTTCAACTGGTACTTTTTTTTATTGACCCCAGAAAAATGAAAAGCAAAGTTGACCTTGGTGAAATTTGAACTGAGAATGTGGTCAACCAGAAGTAATCCCACAAAACATTTCTTCCAACATGCTAACAATTCTGCCAGCTTGCTGCCTTGATGATGATGATGATGATGACGATGATGATGATGATGATGATGATGATGATGATGATGATGATGATGATGACGATGATGATGATGATGATGATGATGACGATGATGATGATGATGATGATGATGATGATGATGATGACGATGACGATGACGATGATGATGATGACGATGACGATGATGATAATCCATTCTGCTATAGGCACAAGGCATGACATTTTTGGAGAGGAGACTAGTTGATTAGATCAACCCCAGTGTTCACCTTAATGATCATAATAAGAATAATAATGATGATGATGATGATGATGATGATGATAATAACTTATGCATAAAATCATACAATTCAGGTGACATATTAATGAAGGTCACATAATCCAGGTGAGATATAACACAAGATCACAGATTTCAGGTGAGATGTTATACAAAGCCACGATTCAGGTGAGATATTACACAATGCCACACAATTCAGTCAGGTGAGATATTACACAAGGCAAGGTCAATCAGTTCAGGTGAAACATTATAACAAGGCGACACAATTCAGGTGAGATGTCAGTCAATTTAGACTGGCACAAGTATTTACTTGGTGTTCATTTTATCAAGCCCAGAAGGAAGGAAGGAAGGAAGGAAGGTAAGCTTGACCTTAGGGAAAATTGAACTCATGTTGTAAAGATCTGGAACAAATACCACAAGGTAATTTGTTCAGCTATCAAATGATATTACTAGTCTAAAAAAAAATGGGGACCGAAGGGCCTTCTCAAGCCATCAGCTCATAAGGCCAGTTTCCCGGATTTTCTGATGTAAATATTCCCCACTAGACAGGACACTAGCTTGTCATGGGGTTACTAATTTTGTTGCCAGTTGAGAGGATTGGAGCAATGTGAAATGAAGTGTTTGGCTCAAGAACACAACAGATAACATCACTTGGTCCAGAGATTGAAACCACAATCCTATGATCATGAGCGAAATGCCCTAACCACTAAGCCACATTCCGAGTCTGCTACCCTTTATAATAACTGTCTTTAGTTGAGGCAGAAGACCAGCTAACTTTAGTGGGGAGGTATTTAGTTGACCAGCTCAAGGATATTTGTCCAGTGTTCTAGCACAGATCTTAACCCTAAACAGGGCTCATAATGATCCTCAGCAGAATTTGAACCCAGAACATAAGGACAGACAAAATGACAAGGCAACAGATTTGATGGGATGGGTATAATCAAATAAATCGACCCCAGTACTTGACGGGTACTATATCTTATCAACCCCTGAATGATGACAGGCATAGTTGATCTCGGAGGGATTTGAACTCAGAAAATAAAGAGCCATAACTAAATATCAAAAGGTATTTTGTCTGCTAATCCACTGCACTTTAATTAGCACTTTGATAATTAGTAGCAAATGGCTTCTAGCATAGACGAAAGCTAAGCAGAGCCTACTAGAGAACACTGTAAAGTCATTTGTCCCACATTGTTCACTGTCTCTGACACTCCACCACCCTGATAATAGTAATGACAATAATAATAATAATAATAATAATAATAATAATAATAATAATAATAATAATAATCCTTTCTAATATAGGCACAAGGCCTGAAATTTGTGGGGAGGGAACTAGTCGTTTACATTGACCCCAGTGTTTTACTGGTACTTAATTTATCAGCCCCGAAAGGATGTAAGTCAAAGTCAACCTCGGTGGAATTTGAACTTAGAATGTAGCAATGGGTGAAAAACCACTAAGCATTTAGTCTGACGTGTTAATGATTCTGCCAGCTTGCCATCTTAATAATAATAATAATAATAATAATAATAATAATAATAATAATAATAATAATAATAATAATAATAATAATAATAATAATAATAATAATTATTATTATTATTATCATTTCAAATTTTTGTCACAAAGGCAGCTTGGGGGAGGTGGGGATTAAGTCAATCACATCGACCTCAATTAACAACTGGTGCTTATTTTATTGATCCCCAAAAGGATGTAAAGTAAAGTAATGTCGACCTCAGTGGAGTTTGAACTCAGAACGTAGCGACGGGTGAAATACCGCTAAGCATTTCATCCAGTGTGCTAATGGTTCTGCCAGCTCACAACCTTAGATAATAATAATAATAATAATAATGATAATAAGAAGAAGAAGAAGGAGGAGGAGGAGGAGGAGGAGGAGGTGATGAACTGGAAGAACTGTTAGTGAGTGAGGCAAAATGGTCAGCAGTGATTCTTCCGCCACTTCACGTTCTGAGTTCGAATTTTGTGGGAGTTGGGTTTTGCCTTTCATCCATTCGAGGGTTGATAAAAACATGTCAAATACTGGGGTCAATGTAAACAACTAACCCCCACCTGCACAGATATGGCCCTGAATTTTTATCATCATCATCATCATTATAAGTAGTAATAGTAGTAGTAGTAGTAGTAGTAGTAGTAGTAGTAGTAGTAGTAGGAGTAGTAGTGGTAAAAGTTGTAGTAGTAGTTATAACAAGACAAAGAGGCAAGAGTAAAATGAGGTGAAAGAAGAAGAGGAAGAACAACGATAAGGACAAGAAGAAGAAAAAGAAAAGAAAAAGAAGAGGAATGAAGTGGGTAGACGTTTGACTCACCTCTCAGTCGTGAAGGTCCGGCTGCTGACTGGCACGGAAACACCACACCCGGTTCCACAGCAGCAGGTTCACTACTCTTGACCGCCGTCTTCTTGTCGGACGACAGCCCCTTCGACGATGACGACGAGACAGTCGATGCTTTTCTGCCTGTCTCTCTGTTATTGCTGCTGCTGATGCTCGTTGCTACTGCTGCTGCTGATGGTGCATCTCCTACTGCTGCTGCTGCTGTAGAGGTTGCAGCACTGTGCACCTGCCTTCCTTTGTCTGTTGGTGCAGGGACTGAGTGAGCGTGCTTCACTGATTTGGGGAGAGGTTTCGGTTTAGGGGTTGGTGGAACCTTACTACTACTACTACTACTGCCACTGCTGTGGACATCTGCTGTGGCTCTCCCGCTCACATCCGACTCCTTGCTGGGCAAAGTGGTCTGGTTTGTGGAATGGGCCTTTCTCAGTTTGCGGCGTGGCGGTGGTAAAGGTGGCTGAGAGACAATCACACCGGCTTCAGCGCCACCTGTTGCCTCATTTGATGAGGATGTTGTTGCCGTTGGTGGAGGTGGAGTTGGTTGTTGTGACGCTGGTTGCTGCACATCCTGCAAAGGAAACAGAAAAAAAAAGAGAAAATGTAGAAAATGTAGAAATACGAAAATATGGGGTTTGTTAAGCCTCTATGGAGTCATACCTTTTTTTAAGATGAATGTGTGTGTGTGTGTGCGTGTGTATGCACATGTGTGTGAAGTATGTACATGTGTGTGTGTGTGCATGTATATACATATATATATTTATATATACACACACATACAAGTATATATATAAATATATATATAATGTATATATATACACATTTATATGTGTGTGAGTATATATATACATCTCTCCCTTTTTCTCTCTTTTTTTCTCAAGCTCTCTCTTTATATATATACACACATACATACATACAATATGCATAACACACACACATGTGCACACACATACACACATATATTTATACATACATATATATATGTGTGTGTGTATATATATATATATATATATATATATATATATATATATATATATAT
>NC_068995.1:2204208-2210790 GCF_001194135.2 Octopus bimaculoides | reverse complement strand
ATATATATTATACACACATGTATATTGAAATATCCAAATATATTTCAAATATATATTTGTGTACAAGCATATATATCATATTTGTGAAAGTATGGACATACACACATACACACGCATAAACCAACGCACACACACACACGCACTGACACGCACTGACACACCCATGTTAAAGTGTGCCTGATAGTGCTCCTCCATCAGTGATGAATTCATAAAGGATAAGCCTGGGAAGCAGAGAACATTAAATATTGCAGGAGAGTAAATTGTCGGTCAGTTGTGGTTATGTGGCTGACCTTCTAAATATGACCACCTAGGGAAATAGACTGACAAGCATGGCTTTGATGGTGCACTGAATGGGTACAGAGATATATCGCACTCACCATAATGATGATAACAATAACAATGTGCACAACAACAACAACAACAGCAACAACAAAGATGACATTAATAATGATAGTGCTTGGGACACCAACAACAATTGTAGAAGCATTACCAGCACTATTACCACCAGCACCACCACCACTACCACCACCATTAGCTACACCATCACCACCACTACCACCACAACCATCTTCACAGCCACCAACATCACTACAACTGCACCACCACTACCACTGCCACCACTATTAGTACCTCCAACAATAATAACACTACTTCCAGCATTTCGAGGGACCCTGTATATAGTTTGCACAATCTGCGATAAAAACAGCCGTGAAATCTCCTTCAATTAAACCCCAACCCACCCCTAATACAGAGAACGACATTTTGGATAATATCGTCCTAAGATGGCTTTCTTCTTCATAGATTTTGTTTCCACTTTTCCCTGCTGGCATGGGTGGGACAGCACTTTACAAATCACTGTTTTATGTTTCAATATTTTTTTCTTGATGCCAACCATTTTGATAAACTCTTATGACGTGCAGGTATGTCTGCATGGAAAGTGTGAAGCGCTTATGGTGGGAACGATTTCGATCCTAGGTCTGCTCAAGCTAAGCTGACTCAGGGTTCAACAACAACAATAAGATCAACACAGCCAGCAATGACTTGCACCATCACCACCACACCCCCACCCCTCCCACCACCACATGCTATATTGTTTGGTATTTAAAGTGGAAGCTTCAATATGAACATTTCCGAGTGTTTGGGTGTCAATCTGAGGACTGCATGTACCGAGAATGATATAAACCAAACATCCAGTCAACCTCATGTTGTTTGGAGTGATCACTAGTGATGGCAACGTTATGCCGTCAATTATCTTCCCACATGGCCTCAGGCTCAACATGGAGGCCTACATCAAGCACCTGGAGGAGGGAGTGTTGCCCTGGGTCAAAAGAGTGGCTGTTGGAAGGCCCTATGTGTGGCAGAAGGATCTTCAGGCATGTTATGACAGTTATAACTTGCTTCAACATTCTGTGCATCTACAGGTAAAACTCAAAGTAGCAAGAGACTAACTCGACCAAAATAAAATATAATATAATATATATATAATATATATATACATATGTATATATATATATTGTCTAATGTCTCTCCATCTTTGTTTTGTTCGGTTTTCTTGTATGTCTCCACTGTCCTGTTTTTGTTCCCAATTTTGACCCTTCATAAATCTAAAATTTTATTTTAGAATTCATGGAACCAACTTTCTTTGAAGACTCATATTGTCGTTGAATGCTCGAAATCAGGAGTAGATAGACAGCCGACAAGTGTTGAAGGATTGTTCTCTGTGTTTACTTGTCCTGTTTTCCATTTTTTCTCTTGTTGTTTGTGTACCTCATGTTATTTTCACAGTTGGTGACGTCCTGTACGCATATATATATATATATATAATAAATGAGTATATGCATATATACGTACAGGTATGTGCATACCTACGTCTACCTGTATATATAGGTGCATATCTGGGTACAGGACATTACAAACAAAACGTAGAGAAGAAAATAATAATAACTAGAGTACAGAAAACACACAAGCCACATAGAGAACATTTTCCTTCATCAGCTACCCCCATTTTAACACCGGCGTTTCGAAGAGTTAGGCAGGACGCATCGTTAAAATGGCTCTTCCCATGAACCGCAAATTAAATTTATATACACAAATTAAACCTGTGCCATGGAGGAATGTCGTGGCGAACAAAAAACAAGACAGGAAAACAAACGGAAAAGAAAACAAGAAAAGGCTATACAGCCAGACGTGAAAAATTATGTGTATATGAACGCTGTGAGGCACGAACTGAAAAAGACGGGACGAAGTAAGTTTGCGTGTTTGCTCGGCGATAGCCAAGGAAGAAAAGGATTAGTGACCGGAAGCATGTGACCAGGGAGGGGTAAGGAAGAGAGAGAGTGATAGAGGGAGAAACAAGGGGAGGAAGTAGAAGAATAGGTGAGCAACGAGAGAAAGAGAGGAACAGAGAAATATAGTAGTAACAGAAGGGAGAACGAAAGGGGAAAGAGAGAGATATAGTAGTAAGAGAAGGAAGAACGAGAAGGGTAAAGAGAGATATGTAGTAGTAACAGAGGAAGAACGAGAGGGGGGAAAAGTGATAGAGAAAGAGATAGAGTCGCGTCAGAAAATATAAAGTTGAAAAACTACTTACAACAGGGATGACGCAGGCGTTCGATCATGTAAAACAAATAATAGATGAGTATATGCATATATACGTACAGGTATGTGCATACCTACGTCTACCTGTAAATATAGGTGCATATCTGGGTACAGGACATTGCAAACAAAACGTAGACAAGAAAATAATAATAACCAGAGTACAGAAAACACACAAGCCGCATATATCAAACACACACACACATATATATTTGGATGTAAATTACTGACAACTGAAATTTTTATCTTCTACTAAAACTTTTATTACTCCTTAAGTCATAAACGAGCACAAAAAAAACAGTTGTTCTACACATGAAGTAGCATCGCCACTAAAACTTTCTTATTCTATATATATATATAAACACACACACACACATATATATAATCTTTATTTTATCTTCCTTTTGTTTCAGTCATTAGATTGTGACCATGCCGGAGCACCGTTTGGTTCTGATTCTATCGATCGCTCTTATTGAGTCACTAAGTTACGGGGATGTAAACACACACACACACACACACTGGTTGTCAAAGTGGTGGTGAGGGACAAACACTAAGACAAACACACACACGACATTTCTGTCCATCAAATCCACTGACAAAATCTTAGTCGACCCGAGGCTACAGTAGAAGACAGTGACCCAATGGGCCACGCAGTGGGATCGAACCTGGAACCATGTGGCTGGGAACAGAGAGCGAGTGCATACACGAATATATGTTCTTTTCCTGTAGCCATACTAATACAAGTGTTTACCCCCTAAACCTGCTCAACATTGTAGCTGAATATCTCTCAAATCACAAATCTTTCTCTATTAAAAAATGAGGGCCATGCGCGATAAGGTAAGGGATGTAACAAGAACAAGAACAACAACAACAATAACAAAAGAATGCTGAAAGAATAATTTTTTTGATGTGGAAGGTGGATATACAATTAATAAGGGAGGTAATGTGTGAAACAATTAATACAAGTTATTTCCCTTTAATAATTCTTGTTAATTGAAGAAAATGTGATGAACGGGTAAAAATGAGAGAGAGAGAAAGAGAGAGAGAGAAAGAGAGAGAGAGAGAGAGAGAGAGAGAGAGAGAAAGAGAGAGAGAGAGAGAGAGAGCAAGAAAGAGAGAGAGAGAGAAAGAGAGACTGAGAGAAAGAGAGAGAAAGAGAGAGAGATAGAAAGAGAGAGAGAAAGAGAGAGAGAGAAAGAGAGAGAGAACTATGAGGTAGCAAGTAAGTGCATGGGAGTCCTATTGCAAGCCAACAACTAATTCTAAGGATGGAGCAAAGTTCCAGTTTAGAGCAGCAAGCATCATATTGGTGGAATAATACAGCTCTGTGAGAGACAAGTGGAACAAGTGGAAAGAAGGTTGGTCTTGGCTTGTAAGGACTGATAGCAAAGAGATGGATGGGAAACAGCATGGTTGATGGATTGAGTCACAAGGGAAACTGAGAATAATAATAACAACAACAACAATAATAATAATAACAACAGAAAAAAGATGGTATAAATACACGCCAGAAAAGGTCACAGAAAACGAGAAAGCAACCATACTCTGGGATATGCCAATACACACAGATAGAGAAATTAAGGCAAATAGACCAGATATAGTTGTCAAAGATCATGAAGAAAAAAAATGCTTTCTAATTGATGTATCAATACCAGCAGATGACAACGTTTCTCTAAAAGAAATGGAAAAACTTTCAAAATACAAAGACCTGGAAATAGAGGTAACTCGAATGTGGAATCTAAAAACAGAAACAATTCCTATCATAGTGGGTGCCTTAGGTGGTGGTGGTGATTATGACGATGATGATGATGATGATGACTAATATATTGTTGACAATGCTCAGATGCACAACAAAGAGGGCCAAAAATAAAATCCTTGCACAGAACTTGGACAGGAGAAAAAGATAGAAAAGGGGAACAATGAAAGAATCACAGAGAAGAAACGGTACGTAGGCACAGCAGGAATAGTGTTGGGAAATTGCAGGAAGCATTTTTGAAGGATGCACTGTCCTGACAGTTAACATCAGGAGTAGATAGTTGTTTATCCCTTACTTTGATAATCCTGAGCATGAAATAATCCCGAGTGTTGAAAGCCAAGGTTTGCTGCTGTTAACCCATTTGTGCACCAATTTTTTAATTTAATTTATTACCAAGAATCTTTTTATTTTTAATAACTTTATCTGATACTAAATATATTAAAAAAATTTTATTACAATATTTGAAAGACATTCCAGTCTTGATGACTAACTAAAGGTATCTCAGGAAAATACAGATGTTGTAGAAATATAATGGATTATCCTTCTGGTCCTCAAAAATGGACAATGGGCACTAATGGGTTTTAATGAATGTTGGGTGTTGGGACATGGACAAGCCTGAAGTGTTCCAATTTCCATACAATGTGTTGAAGTGAACAAAAATGTCATCCGTGAATGAACAGAGAGAGCTGAAACAACACAGCCAGCATTATTTTATTTTACTTTAGATCACCGTTATTATTGTTGGTTACAGGTTTACAACAGATCAATCATTGGTTCAATGTATTCCTTGCAGTGACAGGGACAAAGGCGTGTCTGCTACTTGGTGCAGAACAAATATTGCATAGTACTTTCATCAAACAGCACTGGCTTATTGCCTTTCTCACTAATGTGTTCATCTTTTGCCAAAATACATCAAAGGAAGATAGACACACAAACACCCATACATACATACATACATGTACAGATCTATATCTATCCTATCTATCCTATCTATCTATCTATCTATCTATCCATCTATATATATATATATATATATATATATATATATATATATATATATATATATATATACATACTTGTGTGTGTGCATGTAAGTGTGTGTGTATGTGTGTGGTGATAGTGGAAGTGATAACAACAATGACAATGTTGATGAGAGTGATGGTGGTGGTGGTGGTGGTGGTGGTGGCAGTGATGGTGAGGATGGTATTATTAGCCCCAAAAAATCATATAATGGATATGAGATAGACATGCACAACTGGTCACAGCAATAACATGCATAACATATGCATTGTATTTATGTAGTTTCACACACACTTACACACACACACACACACACACACACACACACACACACACACACACACACACACACACACACACACACACACATCTATAAGGATATTATTGTTTACAATAGCATCAAGTGGTGTAGCATGCATAAATGACCATAAGGTAAGAAATTATTAATTAATGATTAAGGGTGCTACAAGCATGCTAGAAATAGCAGCTAGAAGATGACTACAACCACAAATTTTCACTGATACACATAAATTGAAATCGGTGGGATGAGCAGAAATTCTAAGCCCCTGTACAAATAGTGGATACGCCAGTGGATACGCCTGGCTTAGAATTTCGGCTCATTCCCTTGTTTTCAATTAATGTGTATCAGAAAAAATTTTATGGTCGTACTCATCTTCTAGCTGCTATTTTTATATGTATTCTTTTATTCTTTTACTTGTTTCAGTCATTTGACTATGGCCATGCTGGAGCACCGCCTTAAAGGGTTTTAGTCAAAGACATCGACCTCAGGACTTATTCTTTATATACCTAGTATTTATTCTATTGGCCACTTTTGCTGAGCCGCTAAGTCAAGGGAATGTAAACACACTAACATCGGTTGTCAAGCGATGGTGGAGAGTGAATAAACACAGACACAAAGACACACACACATAAATATATACATATATACATATACGACAGGCTTCTCCAGTTTCTGTCTACCAAACCACTCGCAAGGATTTTGTTGGCCCCAGGCTATAGTAGAAGACACTCACCCAAGGTGCATATATATATATATATACATATAGATAGATATATATATATATACATATATATACATAGATATACATATACATATATATACATATACATATATATACATATACATATATATATACATAAAAAAACAAGACAATGTAGCCCTAGGACAAACAAAGACAGAAAATAAGGTA
>NC_068995.1:2202720-2203569 GCF_001194135.2 Octopus bimaculoides | reverse complement strand
ACACACATATAGACACATACACACACACATATATATACATGATACACACACATACACACAGACATGTACACACATAAATTCATATTTAAATATGAAAAAGGTGTGAATGAATGTATGTATGTGTATGAATATATATACACTCACACACATACACACATACATGTATAAATACATAAATACATATACATACTTATATATACACACACATATTTATGTATGTATATATGTATTTAGGTATTTATACATATATGTGGGTATGTGTATGTAGTTTTGTGTGTGTATATATATATATATGTATGCATGTATATGTATTTATGTATTTATACATGTATGTGTGTATATATATGTATGTGTGTGTGTGTGTGTGTGTGTGTGTGCAAACGAAGTTGAAGTAGGCCAGTGCTGGCAATGGATAATGTATAATGTTGAGTAGAATGGCAGAATGACGGAATTAGCGTAGTTAGTGAATGAGGTGTATAGAGTTAGAATATATAGATCACATAGATTCACTGTTCAATATTGAGTTTGATTTGATTTGATTTCAATTGATTTGATTGATAGTTGAATGGCTGTCGGTTGGCTTGCTGGACGGTTTGTCGGTCGGTTTGTTGGTTGGTCGGTTGAGGTGGGGTGGGTGGAGATATTAATGGGTATGAGGTGTGGGTTAGGGTGGACTGTAGACGGGGCGGATGGACTTATACAACAGGGGAGATACGCACACACACACACACGGGGTAAAGACACAGAGACATACATAAACATACATACATACAAAGAAAACATACACATCATCATCAACACCATGTATATCCATACATACAAATATATAAATATATATATATATATATA
>NC_068995.1:2194497-2199967 GCF_001194135.2 Octopus bimaculoides | reverse complement strand
CATAGGGTTGAGTCAATATTTTTTGAACCTGAAGAGGATGAAAAATTAAAGTTGACCTTAGCTGGGTTTGAACCTTGTAAGGCAAAGCAACACGCTGGTTGCAACGATAATAAATCGATATTTCAATAACCAAACATGTTGGTCAAACACATGACAACCAAGATATACCCTGGCCACCAAAGTGTTTTTGCTTTCTCTACAACAACCACAAATTAAGATGGCAAAAAATAATTAGGTAGAGAGGGCCTGTACCACCTCACTTAGAATACATACTGCAGGGTGTATTTTTTTTTTCTATTATACAGTGTCTTTGGTCTTTTAATTGATAGACATACATGCAGACAATGTATATATGCATATATGTATGTGTATATATATTACATGTATGCACATTCAGATATATATGTACATATATATATATATATGTGTGTGTGTGTGTATGTGTGTGTGTGTGTGTGCATATATGTGTATATATATATATATATATATATACAAATATGTATAGACATATATATATGGGTAAAGACCTCCTTCGGTCACGAATGACCATGGGATTGCACCTAGAAAGTTACCCTCCCAGGCACAAGTCTATTGCAAACGTTCAGACCCAGTCCCTGGTTTCAAGGTAACACTTTCCTCTCCTTTCCTTCTAAAACTCTTAGAGACCCTGCAAATCAGTCATAGCTTCTGCGCCCTGCCATCCTCTAAAATCATCATCATGTTCCATGCTGTCATGGGTTGGACAGTTTGATTGGATCCAATGAGCCCAAGAACTGCATCGTGTTCCAATGTCTACTCTGGCATGGTTTCTATGTCTGACATGATGATGCCCTTCCTAACACCAACAGTTTCACAGAGAGTGGACTGGGGGGGGGGGGCATTTTTTCTATGACACTGCCACTAGGGTCCATAATGATTAATCTTTTCGTTAACCATATTTCTGTTGAAATTCTTTGCTTTTGTTTCAATTAATTTTGTAAATAATGAAGAATTTAGTAAAATAAGTTTGTCATTAATTAATCTGGAGTTTGGAACATAAACTAACATGAAATTTTGAGGGAAGATTTCATCTAGATCACTGTGAAACAGGAAATTTATATCATAGAACCAAGGGTGGGCTTAGGTGGACAGGTATGAAAAGGGTGAAAACCACAAAAAAAAAAAAAATCAACAAAACAAACAAACAAAATCATGAAAGACAATACATAAAACAAAATTTTCAAAATGCTAAATAAATAAAAGAATAAAATAATGAAGATAATCAGAAGAATTTACTTACAGGTTTTGGAGTTGATTTCTCTTCGGTTTCCCCTTGTTTAGGGGGACTCTGAAACAGAAAACAAAAGAAGCCAAATTGATATTGATAAACAGGTATGAAGGTGTTGTTGATAAAGTCTGTGGAAGTGGTTGATTCCAAGGGAATAGTGCAGTGTCACTCCTCCTCCTCCTCCTCCTCCTCACTGTTTCTTCATAGTGGTCAAGGTGGTGACAGACTGAAAGATCGATGGATGCTGTTACATGGCAATGGTGTCTCCTGTGATATTGTGAACACATTTTTGGATCTGAAAAGGGTCTTGGCATAAGCACACAGGCACACATATATACAGACACTATGATATATTCTCTAACTCTCTCTCACACCCTCACATACATCCATAGATAGAGAGATACATAATACATACATTTTATGTCTGTTTTCAATGCTAGCACAGATTACTGAAACATTGTTAGTCGGATGCTCTTCCTGTTGCTAAACCTGACCTGTTTTTCAAGTAAGGAATTCCAAGCTATAGTATAGTAGAGGTATACCTGAAGTGCCATGCAAGTGTAGCTGAGTCTGAACCCATGTGGATGTGAAGTGGACTTCTTAAGCACCATACAGTCGTGTGTGTGTGTGTGTGTGTGTGTGTGTGTGTGTGTACACATATATAAAACAGAAAGAAAAATTTGTGTTGCAGTTTGGACCAAAATAAACCAGACATGGTAGCATCAATACTGCTTGGGGCTGCTAAAGGGAGAGATGTTGCATCTGAAGATGGCGAAACCATTGTGATCTCCAGATGACAGCTGATGAAGGAGTCATCCTACAATGCAAGCTGTATGCAAAATAAAATAATAACACATAAACACATACACACACACACACAAATATATAATGAAAATCTTATGTACCCATACAGCATCCAGAAAACATTATTAGACAACATTTAGTACAAACAGAGCACTTGTGACACACTACGTGATTATAGGTAACATGTTTTTAGAATTACCAAAACAGCTTTATTCACACTCATCTGCCTTTACACACAGATACAGGTGTATAACCTGTGCAGTGTGTAAAACAATTAAACATACGCAGATCAAGTCATCATCGTCATCAACATCATCGTCATCATCAAAACAACCCTTTTCCTCACTGGCATCGGTCAGATAGGATAGTTATACTGGATATCATATTTCTTCATATATATCAATCTTTTATCATTTCTCTTGTGAGGATTAATAACCTAAGATCTTACCTCATCACATCTTCCTCACTAGTGTGGCTAGAGTGTGTGCCACTCAGGGTGGCCCTTCAGTCTGCTGCCCCTGGACCCCTAATAAAAATACATATTGCCTATAGCAGACCCAAAAGTGTATAATTGCCCAAAAGAGCAATTATACACAAAAGTCTTGTCACTCATTTCCTTACCCTCCTCTCTCACATTCTCTCCTTTTCTCTCTTCCTATCTCTCTCTCTCCCTCTCTCTTTTTCTCTCTCTCTCCCTCTCTCTTTTTCTCTCTCTTTTTCAATCAATCAATGACTTGGTAGATTTAAAAGTAATGGATTACAGATTAGAGTAGAATTGACAGATGAAGTAGAGAATGTAGAAGTTTAATGAGTGGTGATTGCTGAATAAAGTTTCACCAGATGATTGATGTGGATAACAAAAGAATGAATAATAACATCTCACAGTACTACTTCTCAGTCAATGAAGATAGTGTTTTAGGGTTCAATACAGAGTAGAGGCCGGTGTGATTGATTGGAAAATTAATCAAGAGTGAACACAGACTAACAGTGAAAGAGTAAATAAATAATTAGGTTGACTAATTGCTTTGTTAATGACTGAATACCTACATACACACACATACACAGCTCACTATACACAAACACATCCCACACATATGGCATCACTACACACGCACACACACACACACACACCAAACACACATACATTACAAGACATCCCTACATACATATCTCATAGCATTGCTGCAGACTCTATTAAAGGAGCCTCTATGCAGTCAATGAGCCTGCTAGAGATAGCAGCTAATACTTTCTCAACTGAAAGGACTTATTCGAAAATATAGTCTTAAAAAAACAAAAAAGACATGATTATAGGTCGGTTCAATTACAGTTGACCTGAGGCTAAACAACAAGTGACCACCACCACGACCACCACTACAGACACCAACAATCTTTTGCATGGTCATCCAGCCTGCTCCTTCTAATCGCATTCTACTTTTCTAACAAAAGAAGAGACACATTCGAGAATGTAGTCTCAAGAACAGAGTTCCTGAAAAAGTAGATGGAGAGGCCATGGCTGGAATGCCTAAGGTCATATTCTGTTGGATCAGAGTTAACTTGGAGCTGAACAAGATCAACTACAAAAATGAACACATCCATGTCACTATACATACACACACACACATACACAATACAAACTTACATCATAACACATATATACTGTAGAACATCACAATCAATATACACTCACACACACACATACAACATTTTAGAGACACACACACACACACCACATGATAGATACACACATGCACACACACACTACACATCACTGGTCCACATCCACACACACATACATCCACAAATACAACCCCTCTCACACAGAGTTACCCAAACCCCTGCTAATACTGACCTGGAGTCTGACATATCCTGCAGTCCTACCTCAAGTCTGACCCCAGTGACACCTACCACCACCACCACCACCACCACCACCACCAGCAGCAGCACCACCACCATCACCACCACCACTACAGTGCCATTAGCAGAGAGTTTGGTATATTTCAAAGATATATTAGAAAATCAATATGTCTTCTTCTTTCTTAGGTTTATGCAAGCAAAGAAAATACTTGAAAAACAATAAAAAATATAATTAAAACAGAGAAGAAGAAAAAAAACAAATGACAAAAAAAAAAAGAAGACAAATGCTCGATAAAAACCGGTTTGAGTCAGTGGACAGTTTGGTTTGGCTGAAATAATGAAATTATTTTCTGTTATGAAGTATTTTTAAAAGCAGCATCTTATGGGTAACCCTCACTTACCAATCTTCGTTTTTACCCATCATTCATCTGTGTGTCAGGGGTGTGGTCACTTGTCACATTTTGAAAACATATATATATATAATATATATATACATGATATATATATAATTATGCATATATATATTATTTGGTATAGTTATGCAATAATGCAAAATATTTGAATTATGATTAGTAAATAGCACCTTTGGTATTTCTATTTCCCTAAACTCTCTTTCGGAATAAGTCTATTCTTCGAGTGTCTTCAGAAACAGACCAATCAAATTCTAAAGTAGAAATCAGATATACATGGAACATGAGCCAAAAATCTCTGGATATTTCACTCTTTCTAGCAATAAAACCATTTCAGAAATGTAGATGGAAGTTGGACGATGGTTACAGCACAACTTGGTCCCTATTGGTTATAGACTTAGTTTACAAAACCCCAACCTTTTCCATAAGGGCTAAATTGGGGGTCAGATCTTGTTGCTATTGATATATGTAAGTCACAGAGGAAGGGAGAGTTCTTGGTGGAATTTGGAACTAAGGCAAGTACGTTTTAGAACTGTGGGGTGGGGGGCAAGGGGGTTATCTATGTCATTAACAATTTTATTAATTATCAATATCCCTATTAAGGAATTCTAACTTTGTGATCGGAAGAGGTCAGCTGAGTATCTGTATAGCACCAGCTAGATATATGTGTATGCATGTATATACATACATACATATACATACATACATACATATATGTATGTGTGTATATATGTATTTGTATGTATATATGTATGTATGTGCATATATATACACATACACATACACGTACATATATGTATACATACATACATTCACACATACATACACATACATGTGTCTGTGTGTGTGAGTGTGTGTGAACGTGTATGTGTGTGTGTGTGAATGTATGCACATTTATTGATATTTGTGTGTGTGTGTGTGTGTGCATGGGGGAGAGCGGAGGTTTGTTTGGTAATGTTGTTGCGGAAGCGGTCATCAAATATATATATTGGGATCAATCAGATAAGATAACCAATGGCGTTTATTGGTGAAGAATCATGAAACATGCACATTTTAGAGTAAGGGGGAGGGTGTTCACTCAGAGAGAGAGAGATAGAAGATGAGAGAGAGAGAGAGTGAGAGAGTGAGAGGGAGG
>NC_068995.1:2190269-2193542 GCF_001194135.2 Octopus bimaculoides | reverse complement strand
TGGCAAACCCATTCCTGGAGCTGCAAATATATTTATAACTTGGAATGAGGTCGAACTGTTGAGATGCACCCGGAATGTACTGGAATTTTACGGGTTTATATTTTGTTGTTTTTGTTTTGTTTTTTTTTTTGTAATTTTTTATGGTTTATGATTTAAGGTCGACTAATGAGAATGGTTTATGATTTCATGGCTGGAGATGTTTAATGCCTGTATATGTAGTCATCTGTAATTTTTAGTCATGTCCATGGACGGGGATACACACACACACACACACACACACACACACACACACACACACACACATACACACAAACACATATGTATGTGTGTGTGTTTGTGTGTGTATATGAATGGGTATGTGAATATGTGTGCGTATGTATATATATATATATGTGTGTGCGTATGTATATATATATATATATAGTTGTGTGTGTGTATATATATACATGCATACACACATATACATACTTGTATTTGCGTTTATATATATCTATATCTATATGCATAAATATATATATATATGTATACACACACATACATATATATACATATACACATATGCATATATATGTATGTGTGTGAGTGTGTGTGTGTGTGCACGTATATATATATATATATATATATATATATATATACACACACACACACACACACACACACACACACATATATGCAAATGTTGACACTCAAGTGTGAACAAGAGCAAGACAAGAAAATACTCAACAGAGGAAGCAGAGTAACATAGTTTTTTTGGAAGATGAAATTTCTTTATTCCAAAGATCTTTATTCCATGTTTCTTCTTCCCGTTCTTCGGATGACAGCAAATGCTTGTGTATATGGAGAAACTGAATTGTTTTCTCATCTATTTCCAGCTCTCTGTAGGTGCTGTAAGGGATAACTAAAATGGTTAGAATCAGGAGCAGCCTCTGGCTGTAAAACTTTGCTTCAAAAAAATGGTCTACGATCCCAACCCAGGGCCCCAAAATGCTAAATCCAGAGAAAATGGGCTAAAAACACATATAACTATATGTATGTGTGTACGTGTATATATATTTATGTGTGTGTATGTGTTTGTTTGTGTGTGTGTGTGTGTGTGTGTGTGTGTGTGTGTGTGTGTGTATGTGTTTGTCTGTGTATGTGTACATTATAACTGCAGACTGTGTGTGATATATGACATGGAATAGGTTGAACCCCTCAATAATATGTACATATATATATATATCATCATCATCATCATCATTTTAACATCAACTTTTCCATGCTTGCATGGGTCAGATAGAATTCGTTGAAACAGAATGCTCACCCTGCCACTGACCCTCACCTGTTTCCAAGTGAGGAAATATTTTCCCCTTGGAGAAACATCTCACAAAAGATTGGAAATGATGGATACCACTTGAGTGATGGTGACACAACTATCACGCGATGTCATAGCACGGGGACAGTAACACACACACACATACGATGAACTTATTTCAGTTTCTATCTACCAAATTCACTCATCCAAGGACTACAGTAAGAGACACTTGCCCGTGGCACCACACGCTGAGATTGAACATGAAACCATGTGACTGGAAAGCAAACTTCTTATGACATGGCCACATCTGCATATATATATATATATATATATATATATCTTATACCGAAACAGGAGATTGAGAAATTTCTTGGTATTATTTATTTACCTTTGAATGGTGAATAAATAATACCCAAATTTTCCGTAATATCTTGTTTTGATATCATTACTCAACAGAAAATATTCTCCAGTATTTTTCAACTCTTATATATAACTCACACAATTATAACATCTACAAATGTATCTGGAATACTGGAATAAGCAGATGTGCCTCAAGGGGACACAGCTTGGATTTTAACCATACCTGCATTATGTATAGATAGATATAGATATATATGTGCCTACAGGTGAGTGGACAAATGAAAAAAATAGGTGCTCAACACATCTTGTACGGTTTACATATATTACTATTTAAAGCAGTTTGATTCAGCTCTATGTAACTTAAAGTTTCACAGGCTTCCTACAGAAACGTAGGTTATACAGGCTCAGTTACCAAATGAAATGATGCAGGATGTGCTAGTGGCTATCTATCTATCTATCTATCTATCTATCTATCTATCTATCTATCTATCTATCTGTCTGTCTGTCTGTCTATCTATCTATCTATCTATCTGTCTATCTATCTACCTATCTATCTGTCTATCTATCAAACTATATATGTGTGCATTACACACACACACACACATAGAAGACTGCACTGGTTTGGTCATGTGATGCAAATGGCTGCATAAACACGCCCATGCTGGTAGCATGTAAAATGCAGCCCTGCAAAGTGGTTGGCATTAGGAAGGGCATCCAGCCATAGAAACCATGCCACAATAGACAGTCGGAATCTGGACAGCTCCCTGCTAGCCAGCTCCATGTCAAACTGTCCAATCCATGCCAGCATGGACAGCAGATGCTAAACGATGATGATAATGATGATGATGATGATGATGATATATATACATTTATAATATAGCTATTTCGTGTTAACTATCAGAAAAAACAAGTACTCAATACCATGGTAAAGAGTATTGATGTTTTATTTTGGGCAAGATATGACTGTCATAACTTGACTGAGGATCCTGTGCACCTACAGGGGAAACTCAGAGTAGCAAGAGGCGGACTCGACCAAAACAAAATATAATATATATTATACTTATAAGCATGTGTGTTTGTGTACACACACACACACACACACACACATACACACACACACACACTGACACACATATTTATATAGGTGTGTGTGTATATGCATGTGTTTGTGTACACACATACACACACACATAACACACATGCATATATACAATATATACACATACACATACATAATCATTTATTCCAACATCATCATTGAACATCCACTTTTCCATGCTACATTCTAACCACGCACACACACACACACACAAGTATGTATGCATTTATATTTGTGTGCATAGGGAATCATAAATATAAACATAATAAATATAATTTATAAAATAAATAATGACTAACGCTGTTCAAAGTACTTTATTGAAAAACTAACATTTAATTTTCTTCATTGTATTTAATGAAATTTTAATTATTTTTCTTTCAAAACTTATGAATATAATAATAAATTAATCTATTTATATATATTTGTATGTGAGTATATATATATATATATATATATATATATATATATATATATATATATATACAGACACATACATATATATACACACATATATATTTAT
>NC_068995.1:2188934-2190187 GCF_001194135.2 Octopus bimaculoides | reverse complement strand
AATATTTGTAACGATAATAATAATAATAATAATAATAATAATAATAATAACAATAATAGAAGTAATGATAATAATAAATATTGATAATGATAGTAATAATAATTATAATTACAATCATAACTATAATAAATTAATAATATTAATTTCTTTCATTTTGCAATAATAGTAATAATAATAATGATGATGGTGGTAATGATGACAATTATGATGATGACCATGATGATGATGATGATGATGATGATGATGATGATGATGATGATGATGTTCATAATATACAAATTACAAGTTGCAGCTCTGCAGAAACGGTTTGCTTCTTCATAAAGTTTGCAGTCAAATCCTCAAATAAGTAATTCCCAATGACGACCTCAAACTCCATTTTCTCTGCTAATTACAACTTCTCACAGAGATGATGATATAACGACGATGATGCCCAACATTTAACGAATCAACATGGAATACAAGCTAATTAAAACAATTGTATTATTTCAGTTGGGGACATACCCTAAGGCACCTCTGACTCATTTATTTTACACAATAATAATAACAATAATAATAATAATAATAATCATAATAATAATCATCGTCATAATGATAATAATAATAATAATAATAATAATAACAATAATAATAATAATAATAAAATAAGCTGCCAAGAATTCATTGCTATTTTCAAGAAAAGCCAATCAGATTTGTTTTTTTGGTCATGTGTTTTTCTTTAATGACTTGTTTTATATTATTCACTTCTTCTAATTATTATAGCTGTTGTTGTTGTTTAACCCCAGGTCAGTCCTGAATGAGTAGGCCCTTTGATCATTAATTATTATATATTTCGTCTCTCCCAAACATCATAATCCCCTGTAATATTGTTTTTCAAAATGGCAGAGCCTGGTTTGAGGGAGATTTTGCTGTTGTTTCAAGTCAGTCAAAGACCCACATAGAATATCTTTCATTGATTCCCTGTTGTTATTGCTGCTTTTTTTTTTTGGTTTTTTTTTTCCATAATTGCTACAATTGTTGTTGTTGTTGTTCACTTTGATTCTCTTTATCGTTATTGTTGTTATGTCGCCCCCCCCTACCCCGCCAGGTCCAGTTGGATCCATGGCCTGCTCCTCTATCATGCTTTCACGTCCTTTAATACACCACTTGGGCAAGTGTTTTCTACTATAGCCTCAGGCTGACCAAAGCCTTGTGAGTGGATTTGGTAGACGGAAACTGAAAGAAGCCTGTCATAAATATGTATGTATATATATATA
>NC_068995.1:2185973-2188464 GCF_001194135.2 Octopus bimaculoides | reverse complement strand
TATATACAGCTATTTTCTTAAAATGGCAACTTCATCAAAAAGACCTTACCAATTAGAGAAAGGGAATTTCTTTCAAATGAGTTCTCTCGTTTACAGTCTGTTTGTGTTTTTCCATTATGGTGAAATTTCCTACAGCAAATTTCCTCATGGGGAAAATGCTTATGGAGAATTTTCCAGACATGTTTAGTGAAGGATTTTGTCTTGCAAGTATTGGCTGACTTCACTGCTTTTTTGACAGCGTCCGACTGTAAAAACGATGCCAAGCAGACGTTGGAGGCTGGTACAGTTGTGTGATCCATCAGTTCTTGTTAAATGATCCAACCCATGACAGCATGGGAAAAGGGACCTTAAATGATCATGACAATGATGATGATGAGGATTCACAGATCTGTCACTCAACAGACACCATACCCACATCTCATTAATTATCTAACTAAACATTTTCACATTTAGTGGATAAATGATGAGGCTTCTATGGAGTCAGTCATTCTTCAAGAAATAATAACCGACTCTTCTTCAAACAGAAACCTACTTTCTTTAAATTGTTCTTCTTCTTCTAATGGTTGCTGCTATTTTTCCTTTTCTTTTCCTTCTATCTCTTGATATTAATATTCTTGTTGTTTTTGTTGCTTTGCTATTTCAGGTCCAATTTTTTGAGTCAGCAATTTATTTCTGTGGCTATTGTTGTTGTTGTTGTTGTTGTTACTGTGATTAAGCACAAACACATGAATGATAACATTCTTAACAGACACACACACACAAGCTGATACACACACACACAATTTATTTATATCTGACAGAAATATTTTTCCAGGTTGCCATAACAACCAGTATCTTAGACAATCAGTTAGAAGCTAGAAATTTATAATTATACGGTAATTGTTGCTACTTTAGTCACAAGGCCAGCAATTTTGAGGGGGTGGGTGTGAAATTGATCCCCTCACCTCCAGGGTACTTGACTGCTATTTACTTTATTCACTCTGAAAGGATGAAAAGCAAAGTCAATCTCAGGGAGATTTGAACTCAGAATGTAAAGAGCAGAAACAAATGCAGTGGAACCTTGGTTTACAAACTGAACTCATTCTTGAAGACCATTCATCGCCTGAAGTGAGTCAAACATGTATGATACATGTTCCTGTGTTGGTAATTATAAATAAAGTCCTAAACAAAATGGCATTACTTTTTGACTCACCCTCGTATTTTTCCTTTATGAAATTCAAGAGAAGGCATGGAGAATTCGGGCAGAGATGTGCACTGGACTAAAGCTAGACAGCAACTGATGCTCTGCCGTTTATATTCCCAGCTTGTCACCAACCTTTGCTGCTGGCTTGCATGTTTGCTACTTGAGACGTTGTTTGTCCACCAAAGATGGTTTATGTTTAAAAATTCTTTGTCCACCAATTTGTTTGTGATGAGAGGTAAATGTAAACTGAGGTTCCACTCTATCGCAAAGTACCTTCTCTACCAAATCGGCTCATACAAAACACTACTACTACTACTACAAGTACCACCACTACTGTTGCTGTTGCTGCTACTAATAATAATAACCCTTTCTACTATAGGCACAAAGCCTGAAATTTGGGGTAGGGGGTTAGTCGTTTATATCGCAAGATGGCCAGAAAAGCCCTTTCACAGCAAATACTGGGTTAAACAAAAAAGAAATGGACAAAGCAAAATCCCAGCAATGGTTGAGAAGCTCAGGACTCATAGCAGAGACTGAAAGATTTTTAATTGCAGCACAAGACCAGAGCCTTCTCACCAGAAATGACCAAAAATATGTAATGGAAAAAAAAATACAATAAGTAACTGCAGAATATGTGGAGATGGTCAAGAAACAATAAATCTTATTGTCTCTGGTTGCCCAATTCTGGCTAAGAAGCAATATATTCACAGACACGACAGAGCTGGGACCTACATACATTGAAAGCTATGCCAACACTGTGGAATAACAAAAGAAAAAAGGTGGTATAGGCACACACCAGAAAAGGTCACAGAAAATGAGAAAGCAACCATTCTATGAGATATGCCAATACACACAGAAGGAGAAAAAGGCAGAGTTGACCATGGTGGAATTTGAAATCAGAAAGCATATAAGGGCAACTAAATACAGCAAAGTATTTTCTCTGATGTGCTATTAATGCTGCCAAACTAATCATGATCGTAATGGTGATGGTGTTGGCAGTGATGGTGGTGGTGATGGTGATGATTATTTTTATTACTATTATGCAAAATGGAGGCAGTTGTTGCAGTTAGTCTCATGTTTCTACTGCTATTATTATTCCCAAATGATACAAAAATTGATTTTAATTAACCCTCATTAGAAAATAATTACTGATTTATATACATTCACACATTCATCATCATGTATGCATCTATAATTATATATATATACATACATATATGCATATATATATATATATATATGATATATATATACACACACATGTATATATATATATATATATATATATATATATATATAATTATATAT
>NC_068995.1:2180638-2185833 GCF_001194135.2 Octopus bimaculoides | reverse complement strand
TATATATATATATATATATATATATATATGTGTGTGTATATATGTATATATACCGTAATATACTCTATGTATTACAGTTCTGCTGTTCTTCCCCCCTCACCCCTCATCATTGGTTTCCCCCTACCCATCACTATCTACATACACCCTTCAACTCTATCCAATCTCTACAGTTGTCACCTACTCTCCCCTACCTTCCCTACTTATCTACACAGCATTTGTTCTTCAGTCACTATATTCATCCCCTTGCTCATTCCCTATGTCTCCCTCTCTCACAATCTTTTGCATCCTCTACCCACACACACACTCCCACTTCTTCTGCTGTCATTCAATTCTTTTCACCTCCTACCTCTAGGGTCCACACAGATGCCTCATCTCTGCTATGTTTTATCGCTTCTTTTCTCCACCTCTCTTCTCAAATATGAATTAGCCATGTGGCCCCACTACAGAAAGAGACCTGTTCTGTTCTAGCCCTTTCTCTAATACTTTAACCCCTCATCTCCTAGCATGAGGTTACCTCCTTTGCAGTTCGTAGTTTTGCAAGCTGCATGCCAAACTCACTAGTGTTGGTGGCACAAACAAAAAAGTTCCCAGAACATGTTGTAAAGTGGTTGGTGTTAGGAAGGGCATCCAGCCATAGAGACCATAGTAAAACAGACAAATGGAACACAACGCAGTGATTGGATACATTGGGTCTTGCCACACCATCCAACCCATGCCATTAGGGAACAGAGATAGGGATTTTAAATGATGATGATGATGATGACTATATATCATCATCATCATTGTTTAACATCTGCCTTCCATGCCGGTAAGGATTGGATGGTCTTCTACTATAGCCCTGAGCTGACTAACACCTTGTCAGTGAATTTGGTAGATGGAAACTGTGTGGAAGCCTACTGTGTAGATATTGACATCTCCATGTATCTATCTGTTTATTTATCTGACTGACTGTCTGTTTGTTTGTCTCTCTCTCTCTCTCTTTTCCTCTTTGTCTCTCTATCTCTATAAATATGTTTGTCTGTATGTATGCATATATGTATGTATGCATATGTATATGTGTGTGTATATATATATATATGTGTATGTGTTTTTGTGTCTGTGCTTGTTTGCATTCCTGTAACTTTGCAGTTCAACAAAAATGGACCAATTGAATAAGTGCCAGATTTAAAAAAAGGAATAAAAACTGGGGCCAATTTGTTCAACTAAACTCAAGGCAGCAGTCACGTAAAAGATAAGAATACACACACACACACACACACATACATATATATATATATATATATATATATATATACATGCGCATGCATAATACATATATATGTATGTAGGTAGTAGAAATTTTTTGCAGCATAACCATAGCAACTAAGCAACTAGTAGAAGATAGTGAGCTTTGTTTTAAGAAGATTGTACGACCATGACTTTAAGAGCAGAAGAACAGCTGAAACAGGGTGTACTTTACCGTAGGACTACTTCTATTACAGCTACCATCACCACCACCACCACCACTACCAGCACTGCTATTTCTCTAGAAACGTCATCACCACTGCTGCTACTACCTACACTATTGCATTCACCTCTGTGACCAACACTACTACAAGCATCATCGTCATCATCATCATCCTCATCATCACAGTTAACGCCACATCTGTTACTGTTGTCACCACTGCCGTCATCAACACCCTCTACCACCCTGCCATCAACATCATCGTCGTCGTTGTCATCATTGTCATCCTTCTCTTCATCCTCCTCATCCTCGTCGTCCTTCTCCTCCTCATCATCACCATCCACAAACCAAATTGCAATCACCAACCCTTGTCACTACCACCACTGTCACTATCATCATTATAGCAATCATGATCAACACCACCACCACCATCATTATTATCATCATCATCAAGCACCAACCAAATTGCCACCACCACCACCAACACCATCACAATTACCAATTTTAATATTAACATTAATGTTACCAATTCCACCACCACTACCACAATCCCCACCATTGCTGCCACACACAGACCAGTGAGCCAGAGGACATTTCTTTTTGATCATGCTAGAAATTTGCTAGAAACAGCAGTCAAATTTCCATTAAATCCTACACAATTGTTTTAACAAAAGAAAGGTCATCACCCTATATATGCAAAAAAAAAGAAGAAACAATAAAAAAACCCAAAAAAGGCGGATGGTCATGGCTGGACCGCTTTTGACTGTAGGTTTGCTCCATCAAGGATGACTTGGGGTTAAACTGCAGATAAAACTACAACCACAAATACTATCACCCAAACCATGTTCATCACCACAGCAATTAAATATTATGGCAACCATAACCACTACTACTATAACATCTACTGCAACACTACCAACACACTGCAACACCACTGTAACGGTACTGTAACACTACCAATGCAACAACAACACCAACAACACTATAGAGTTGTGTGCACATGCATGCGTGCGTGTGTAAAAATCTTGCAATATTGTGCTGACCGAGATAATGCTAGAGAGAGAGAGAGAGAGAGAGAGAGAGAGAGAGAGAGAGAGAGATGCTGAAGACGGTGGCGGCAACAGCAGCAGATGAAGCAGGTGGTGGTGGTGGGAGGTGGAACAGGAGGAGGAGGAAGAGGAGGAGGGATGTAGCAGTTAACGGAAGCAGTGGGTGGTGTTGCTAGTGCAGTGCTCGCTGCATATCGCTGACATTAGTTGCACTACCTCTCAGATGACAGCAGACACTGTTTGACTATTGAAGCAATACTAACTGTACTTGTACAGCCGAAGAAGTGTATTACACACACACACACACACACACGCTCATACACACACACACAAATGTATTCCTATAAACATATTATTATAAGTATAGGGTAGGGTCTCACATATCTAATACAGTGATTTTAAAAAGATTTATCAAACAAATTATCCATGCAATCATTATATGAAACCTCCCACAAGGGAAGTTGGAATTCTAAATGCAAGCAACAAGGGTGATAACTCCAATAAAATCAAACATTTTCAAACCCCAAAACAAATTTTCCTATATATGAATATCTATATATATATCTATATATATATATATATATATATATATATATATATATATATATATATATATATATATATATATATATATATATATATCTATACATACATAGATATATACACACACACACACACACACACACACACATACACACACATATATATATATATCATCATCATCATCGTCGTCGTTTAATGTCTGCTTTCCATGCTAGCATGGGTTGGACGATTTGACTGAAGACTGGCGAACCAGATGGCTGCACCAGGCTCCAATCTGATCTGGCAGAGTTTCTACAGCTGGATGCCCTTCCTAACACCAACCCCTCCAAGAGTGTAGTGGGTGATTTTATGTGCCACTGGAATGAGGGCCAGTCAAGCAGTACTGGCAATGGCCATGCTCAAATGGTGATTTTTACGTGCCACCTGCACAGGAGCCAGTCCAGCGGCACTGTCAACAACCTCACTTGAATGTTTTTTCACGTTCCACCGGCACAAGTGCCAGTAAGGCGATACTGGTAACGATCACACTTGAATGGTGCTTTTTACGTGCCACCGGCATGGAAGCCAGTCAGCTGCTCTGGCAACAATCACGCTCGGATGGTGCTCTGAGTGCACCACTACACGGATGCCAGTCATCGAAATGAACAATGGACGTTAAATGATGATAATAGATATATATATACATATATATATATATACATACAAATAAGAAAAGAAATGGAGCCATAATTCACAATTAGAAGTGGATTATTGGTATTAAATGGTCATAGCTTAATTTTATGTATGTATCATTTAATACCAATGATCAACTTCTAATTGTTAATTGTTGCTCCATTTCTTTTCTCATCTGAATATATCAAACCACGGTTTACCATTTAAATTACCAACTACTGTTAACCTTATAGCAACGCCTATACATAGTGAGGGAGTACACCAGTAGTGGCTACGGATACATTTATCCCTTAGATGGTTGCATAACCTCTAACTCATAATATATATATATGTATACATACTTTTAAAAAATTGAAAAATGTACGCATATCCTATGAGGATATTCATAACACACTCTACACACTTGTAGAATAGTGTAATATACACTTTTATGCTTTTGTACAGATATATATATATGCATCATCATCATCATTGTTTAACATCCGCCTTCCATGCTAGCATATATTTAGTTATTTCTTTAAACACACACATATTTATTTATATATTTATATATATATATGTGTATATATATATATATATATATATATCATCATCATCGTTTATATATATATATATATATGTGTGTATATATATATATATATATATGTGTGTGTGTATATATATATATATATATATATATATACACATATATATATATATATGTATATAGACATGCACTCACACACACACATACTCACACACACACATTATAAGTGGATAATATATATTATTTAACAATGTTTAGATATATTGATATATAAATGTAAAGTGTGCTTACAGCTATGAACATTACATATAAAGCACAAAGGAAGCTTATACTGCTATCAAGGAATATATACTGATGTGTATATATATATATGTATATCATTGTGGAGAGTACATATTATATAGTGATGTTCAAATATATTGATAATATCGATTGGTAGTGCACATATTTCTGTGAACATTATACAGATACCAGGGGGAGAGCGTATATACACATTGCTATTAAGGAATATGTATTGATGGAGGGAGTGTATGGAGATTTGAATTGTGTAGGGAGATGGCAAGTGTGTGTTAGATTGATTGGAATATACTGCAGTGGAGGACATATGTAATGGAGTGAGGAGCTCATGTAGAGGAGCAGGAGGGGTGTATAAACTATGTATATGTATGTGTGTATATATGGGTGTAAATGTGTGTGTGTGTTATTTCTTTACTACCCACAAAGGGCTAAACACAGAGGGGACAAACAAGGACAGACAAACGGATTAAGTCAATTATATCGACCCCAGTTCGTAACTGGTACTTATTTAATCGACCCCGAAAGGATGAAAGGCAAAGTCGACCTCGGCGGAATTTGAACTCAGAACGTAGCGGCAGACGAAATACCGCTAAGCATTTTGCCCGGCGTGCTAACGTTTCTGCCAGCTCGCCACTGTGTGTATTATATATATATACATACACAT
>NC_068995.1:2178359-2180594 GCF_001194135.2 Octopus bimaculoides | reverse complement strand
ATATATATAAATTTCTCCTCATAAACAACCTTGATGTATGTACAGACATGTTTTCTAAGAGGAGAAATTTGTCCCATAGCTATTTATGGGACATGAGGTTTCTTCCCACTTTTGATTGACCGTTGACTGAACACTATTCAATTTTTTTTCTCCGTGTTTTTCTCCTTGTCTCCGTATTCTTTCTGTTGAAGAGCGTAGCTCGAAACGTCAAAGACTTTCCGTATTCCTGAGCGTCATACTAATATATACTTTTGTTATTTACACCACCTGTCCTCGTCTGTTGTTATTTTTTGTATATTCTCCCATATATATATATATATATATATGATGGCTGCAAACTCATGTTTGAGTATTACGATCGCCAGATCGAAAGTGCCACACATGCGAAAGAGGCTAAGACCAGCCATTCTTGTGATAGGTCTTACTTTTTTTTTTTCCAAGCGATGCCTGTGTGTGATGATTTTTTTTTTAATAGTGGGGGGAAAGGATTTGCACAACTCCAATCCCACTCTCTGAACATGGATGATAAATGATGATATATACATATACATGTATGTATGTATGTATGTATGTATGTATGCATGTATGTATGTATGTGTGTATGTACATATGTGCGTACGTATGTATGCATGCATGCTGGCATGTATGTATGTATGTTCCTAATCTCATGAACAGACCTCCTCAGAACTAATTGGGTGCCAATCAACAAAGTTCCGTCTGCAGTGAATCGGTAGATTGGTCTGTCTGATATTTTTGGAGAAATCATCCTGGAGAACAAAACTAAAATTTCTTTACAAAGAAATATTGAAAAATTTTAAAGTCACATGATGCTCCTCTCACACATTGGAATAATATCAAAATACAAATCCTAGGGACAGACGAATCATCACGAGGAAATATATTCGGACATTTCTAAAGACTCCAATGGTTCTGTTTACACAAGAACCAAATTGGAATGAAGAATATTAATATAAAACTCATTGATGCTGCACTGATACGCTTCTATGAAGAAGAACAATCAAGGAAAGAATTATCGGCTACTAAGCAGATAAAGTCAAATCTAAAGGCGTTCTTCCACTTAGCATGTGAGTCTCACTTAGCATGTGAGTCTCTACTCTTCAAATGAAAATTTAGTCTGCTTCAGGGTCATGTTGTCTTGAATGTGAATGACCCTTTCCCAGAGATGTCTTTGTCATCTACTCAAACCGCAACATGAGTGCCTCTTTTCCTCAGCCAGGCAAATAGCAACAAATTGAACGGCCAGATGGATATATATATACATATATATATATATATATATATATATATATAAATATTATACTATGATACAGCAACTTCTCATCATAGTTTGAGGCAAATAATTTTAGCAAAATAATTTGTTTTTAAACGTGGAAGTTGAAATAGATAAGGCTATAATTAATAGCATGTAGAATATTGGATTAAAAAACCTCTGTGGACAGTAAAAGTTGCTTGTGAGACTTTAATCCACATCTTCTGTAAAACTGTTTGATATGCCCCAGCATGGCCGCAGTCTAATGACTAAAACAAGGAAAAGATAAAAGATAACATCTGGGTTTTACCAAAGGGGCTTTTAAACCCCAAATTTTTAGCTATTATTCAAAGCTTTATCTACTTTGAGTTCCACCATTAAAAACAAATTGTTTCGCATATTCTCATGTTCTTGTGACATTATCAGAATGGATTCTAGCCAAATCAATACGTGTTCTTGATACAAATGCAGCTGAAGGGACCAGAAGGTATTATAGCTCTTCTTGAAAAAAATCTTGTGAAAGTCAATCCTGTCAATGTCCTGAAAATACTCCATCAGAGCACTTTAGATATAAGCAGATAACAATCAGAAATGTTGAATAATGTTGAATATTGTTCAAGACTATTGAAAAGGTTGCAAGACACAATAACAATTTTAGGAAAATAAAAATAAGAAATAAGTGGAAATTATACCAGTGAGTGTATTAAATTATAAGGCACAAAAAGAAAAGGACTCTCTCCGGACACAACAGAATATATATATGTATATATGTGTATATATATGTATGTTTATGAATATGTATATATATATATATAAGATTCAGATGAATTTGGTACTTAAATTGAGGCGCCTTGCTAGGTGGGTATAATCCACACGCCCAAACAATATTAATATATATATATATATATATATTTGTATATATGTATATACATCCATATATATATATATATATATATATATATATA
>NC_068995.1:2176456-2178164 GCF_001194135.2 Octopus bimaculoides | reverse complement strand
ATATATATATATATATATATATAACCCATGCTAGTAATCCAACCCATGACAGCATGATAAAAAGACATTAAAGGATGATGGTGATCATCATCATCAGCATCATCTTCATCATAATGATGTATATATATGTACTCATGCACGTGTGTGTGGTGTGTGCGGGGGTGTTAGACAGTGTAGACAATGAGTGTTATTTCAGTGCCCCTGTTCGTGTTATATAATTGTATTTCAACAATGCCATAGCTGCTTGGATAGCCACACTGTGTGATGTTGTAGCAGCCAATGTACAGCCGACAAAACACAGCACGGGAAATATAATGCTTGACAAAAAACAAAAAAAATCATTATCACTTCCACCACCACCACCACCACCACCGCCACTACCACCACCGCCACCACCACCACTAGCATTAATATCATCATCATGATTGCCATCGTCATTTTCACCACCTCTACCATTATAACTATCGGAATCATTACTGCCACCATGATCTTCATCACCACCACAACTCCAGTCATCGCCATCATCATTATGAACATCATCAATATCATCATCATTGTTGTCGCCATCGTCACTTCCACCATCACCACCATCAGATATTTTTACAAGATGACAGGGGTTGGTTAGATCTACAAATCCTTGTTCATCTTCCCCTAACTGCCTTCATCTCAATTCCCCAACCAACAACATTTCCACTTCTCATCTCACCATGTCCTCCAAGAACATCTTTACTCTAACTTGAGGTTAAAGATGGTCAGAATTACTGGAGCATGGAACAAAATTCCTTGTGGTCTAGTGTTGTTGTTGTTGTTGTTATTATCTCAAGTTAATGATGATCAAGCAGACCTATGATCAACAAAAGGCATTTCAGCCATGACCATCCTGTCCTATTTTCTTTGATGCACTGTATCTGGGACAGTGGTTCTCAATCTTTTTAATATCTGGGTCAGATCCAAAACCTGGATTTGGGGGGGGGGGGGCTGTACCAAAACCAGGGAAACACAAGGCAATTAGGGAAGGTCACTAAGGGCCACTGAGAGGATGCTTGAGGGTCACATATTGTCCTGGGAGCCATGGTTAATAGCTGATTATCTAGGATCACATTAACTAATACATAGTAGAGTACGGCAAGAATAGAGTACAGACTGTATGGTAAGAGTGTAGTGTAGTAGATACATTAACTGCAGAGTACCGAAAAAGGGTATATTGTACAACGAAGTTATAATACAGTGACATGCACAAGAGTAGAGTACCAATATGACATTGCACAGTAAAGTACAGCAGCGTACAGTGACACTGTGTGAAAGTAGAGTACATTAAATGCTGTTGAGTACAATAAGAGTACAATGGAGTACCCATTGAGTACAGTAAAGCTGAAATATAAGCAATAATAGCAACAAACAGTTGTTAACAGTTAATCCCAAACAGCTGGTATACCGACTGACCACAAACTAAGCAGATTTCTGTTGTACAACGTTTAATCCACATCTAGAGAAGCTTGTTAAATCCAGTAAAGTAGATTTACACTGCAGCTATGGCAGAGCTTATTCAATAGTTGACAATTGGATTTAAGAAGATTAACAATAGATTATTTCGGTGAAGATAAAATAGAAAAAGTAGCATGGTGATACTAATGTTGCATGGTATTAACTAACAGAAATGAAATAGAAACAAAAACGGGAAAGGAAGTGGGGGTAGAAATTGGGAGGG
>NC_068995.1:2176168-2176446 GCF_001194135.2 Octopus bimaculoides | reverse complement strand
CCCCTGCCCCAGTTTCCTCCCCCCCCCACCTACGTTTTCCCCGCAGGCATTGGCCTCATCACACTCAGATTGGACACCCTCGGTCACTGCAATACCAGCAGCGTGGGAGGTCCTCGTTATGTTATGGTCACTAACCCTCGCAGCCTCACATCCATACCCCGTATGAATGTATGTATATATATATGTATGTGTAAATATATATATATAGGCATGTATATACACACACAGACACATACACACATATGTATGTATGTATGTATGTATGTATGTATGTATGT
>NC_068995.1:2173286-2176158 GCF_001194135.2 Octopus bimaculoides | reverse complement strand
TGTATGTATGTATGTATGTATGTATGTATAAAGATACAAAGATGTGAAGAAGACACATCAGATTAACCGACTTTTAGAATGCCAAGTTTGTCTGTAGAACTAACTAATTAACATATTTATTAATGAATCAAATATGCCTTTTTGGTGTTGTGGCTGTCATTTTTGCTTAGCCCCCAGGTCAGTTCAGACTGAGAAGGCCTTTAATCAAAAGGATTTCAGCCGTGACCATCCTGCTGTATTGTGCACCAAGGATAATATACTCAAATGTGTCTGTCTCTGGAGAAATGAAAAAACAAAAAAAAAACAAAAATACCATGAAGGGTTTCATTCTTTGTGTACCACTGGACCCAGATCTGGAGATGTCAAAGAATTTTGCTTTCTTCCTCAGTTCCAGGACAAACCAAAAAGCTGAGGATTCCTTCTCTCAAACTTAAACATGAACAACACTACCTCATGGTTTTGTGATAATATAAAGAGGAGATGGAGAGCAAGCAAGGGTGGCACACTGCTGAAGAGGTCAGGAAGGGCAGGAAAAGCAGAAAGTAATCTCCCTTTAAAAAAGAAACAAAAACTTGCTAAGTTAGATAAAGTACTTAAAATGTGTGAGGGTGAAGGGCAATACATCTCCTTACAATATCAAGATGAAGTACACAGTTGTTTGCAAAACATATGAAGATTTGACAGAATTATTAACCCCTTAGCATTTAAACAGGCTACATCCAGCCGAAATATTCTGCCCATTTCATGTTCAAACTAGACAGATCTGGCCTCTCACACCTCCCCTGGAATGTCCTTCTAAAATAAACAATCATATCATCGAAATCTATGAGATCTGCAAAATAGTGCATGATAATTCAAAACATCATTACCATCATCATCATCATCATTGTATATATGTATGTATGTATGCAGGTATGGTGTGGTATGCATGTATGTATGGTAGAGTACGTATGTATGCATGCATGTATGTATGCATGCATATAAGTATGTATGTATGTAAATATATATGTATGTATGCATGTATGCAGGTTTGAACATAGTAACCCTGCCATTATTACACCATCCCATACTTTTCTCAGCTCACCAATCCCCTGTTTCCTGTTACGGTTGCCTCACAACAATATCGGATTGGCCTTCCCTACTCACATCAGTCATACCTGAACTGTTGACTGAAAGGGCCTTCATGGCACAGGTCTTACTTTGCCGTTTCTGCCAACATCAAATGTGATGGTTTCCTATTTTGCCATTTCTTAAACAAAAAGAATGCAAGAAGGAGAAAGAACTTGTTTAAAAACAGAAACCATCTTTGTTCCATCCACATGAATTTGACATTTCTAAGGAATTTCGTCTCTGCACTTACCATAATTCTTCAATAGTTGGTTCTACTTCATCTAAAGAATTCATCTTATCAAGATTGAAGTATTTGCTTTATGTCACAAGTGCATTTTTTTTGTTTTTTGTTTTTGTTTCTGCTGCCCTTTTCTCTGTTTGGATTAAGAGATAATCCAATAGCTGTCTGTATTCTAAGTTGGAAAAGAAAAAGTATAAATGGCTAAAATACAAAAAAAAAAAAAAATTGGAATTGTCTCCTTGCCTATCTTATCATTATAAATAAGGAATTTTTTTCTTCATTACAGGTGTAATTCTAATAGACTTAGGATTATTATTATCATTATCATCATCATCATTATTATTATTATTGCCATTATTTTCATTAGCGTCTTCTTTCAATTCTGTTTCCATTTCTTGCTGAGTGTCTTCCTGACACCTAGGGCAGACACCTATTACTACTATTATTATTACTATTATCATCATCATTATCATTATTATTATTAAGGCAGCGAGCTATCAGAATCGTTAGCACACTGGACGAAATGCTTAGCAGTATTTCACCTGTTGCTCTGTTCTGAGTTCAAATTCCGCTGAGGTTGACTTTGCTTTTCATTCTTTTGGGGTCAATTTTGAGTGCATGATAATATGTGGTGAGGCAGATATAAAGACACACAGACAGACAGATAAGTTAGCTGAGATTATTTACGACAATAAAAATATTAACTCAGCTAAATTATGCAACCAGGAGGAAAAACAAAACAAGTCAATGACTAATATCATCATCATCAGCATCATTATCTTCATCTTCCTCATCATCAGCAACATCATTTTAAGGTCAACATTTCCATATTTGCATGGCTTGTATGAGAATACACTGGAGCAATTTTTTTCTAAGGCTGGATACCCTTCCGGATGCCAACCTCATTTTAATTATTTCATCAAAATACGGGAAACAATTGTGACATGTTTCCATATTATTATGAACTCATCAGTGAAACACAGACTTCAATGAAGAACTTGCCGAAGCAGTGATGAAATAATCACTGAGTAAATTCACAAAGTTGTTCATTAGTTGGCAAAGTAGTGGCAGTGGGAGTGGTAGTGGTGGTGGTTGTAGTGGTGGTCGTGGTGGTTGTGGTGGTTGTGGTGGTGGTGGTAGCAGTTGATTTTCCGATCAAACCAAGGAAGCTGGTCTTCCATTGGTTTTTTCCAAATTGCTGATACTATCTGTTAGTCAGATCTCCTGGCAGAATTGCTTGCCGTAGGGAAATATAATAGTTTTGACATTAAAGAAATTCAATACACCTCTACATGAAAAGCAATATTTGAGATAGTGTCAACATGTTTAATGTAGAAAGGTATATTTGAAAGCTAACGACACTATGTAGGAGAGGAACAGAGAAGTATTATGTATGTATGTATGTATGTATGAATGTATGTATATGTGTGTGTATATGTATATATGTACATACCTATCTATGAATATGTATGCATGTACGTATCTATGTATCTATATGTATGTATGCATGTATGTACGTAT
>NC_068995.1:2169567-2171209 GCF_001194135.2 Octopus bimaculoides | reverse complement strand
ACAGATCAGACTAGAGCCTGGTGCAGCCTCCTGGCTTCCCAGACCCCAGTCGAATTGTCCAACCCATGCTAGCATGGAAAGCGGACGTTAAACGATGATGATGATGATGATGATGATCAGTACGTGTGTGTATACAGAAAGAGAGAGTTGAGTAGATAAATATGAGGGAAACAGATAGATAGAAAGATAGAGAGACAAATAAATAGACAGACAGATTGATCGATAGATAGATAGATAGATAGATAGATAGATAGATAGATAGATAGATAGATAGATAGATAGATAGATAGATAGATAGATAGGTAGGTAGTTGTAGCTATGTTAATAATTAGAATCGCTCACTTATTGATCTGACAGGGAAACCATTAAAACATTCTCTAAACGATTTGTGTTTGTAAATTAACGAGCTTGAAGCTTAGATCTAAGAGACTAGAAATCCTGTTACTCAATAACAAATTATGTAGCAGATATATTTGACCAAATCAACAAATTTTGCTGGAATCATTCAAAATGGTGGAAGTGTTTTATTTAATTAAGTTGAAATATGTAAAATATCATGTGACTTTCGCTTATTATTTATTTTTTCTTTTATTACCGCCGCAGACCATCACCAATTTCTTCAGAATCTGGTTACTGCTATTGTTGTTGTTATTGTCTGCGAGACTGTGAGATGAAATAGTTCGATTTTGCCGCACTGTATCAGCTGACCACCACTCAGTGGCAAACCAGAAATCTGTGCTGTATCTATTAAACATTATTGAACATTTGAATAAGAAGACAAAAAGAAAAAAGAGAAAAAAAAGGGGGGGGAGAAGATTTCTGCCAGAGATTGGCACTTGAGTTGAAAGCAGACAATTTGTTCGAGTAGCAAGTAATGATAAGAAGAATAGCAACAACATCAACAATAATAATAATAATAATCCTATCTATGACAGGCAAAAGGCCTGAAATTTTGGTGGGAGGCAAACTGCTTGATTACATTGGCTCCAGTACTCAAGTGGTACTTATTTTGGCAATCCTGAAAAGATGAAAGGCAAAGTCAACCTCAGAAGAATTTGAACTGAGATTAATAATAATAATAATAATAATAATAATAATAATAGTAATAATGATGATGATGATGATGATGATTTCTTTATTAACCACAAGTGTTTACATTAAGAAAAACATTATGGACAGCACAGGACAAAACAAAGAATATGTGAGTTGTTGTGAGGGTTTTGTGTGATCTTCACAATGGACTCGGTTGACAGCCAGATCAGTCCATAATAATAATAATAATCCTTTCTACTATAGGCACAAGACCTGGGGAGGGGGACAGTCGATCACATTGACCCCAGCATACAACTAGTACTTAATTTATTGACCCCAAAAGGATGAAAGGCAAAGTCGACCTCAGCAGAATTTAAACTCAGAATGCAAAGATGGACAAAAGGCCGCCAAGCACTTTGCCCAGCAGGCTAACAATTCTATCAATTCGCCATCTTATATATTAAAATAATAATAATAATAATAATGGTTTTGGCTTCTGCCAAGTTGACATTTTGTGCAGGAAATGGTGGAACGTAGCCGGATTTTAAGTTTAGAGATGTTAAAAATGAGATTTAAGATGAAAGTCTTGGAAGATAGATTAAAATCATTG
>NC_068995.1:2162448-2164486 GCF_001194135.2 Octopus bimaculoides | reverse complement strand
GGGAGGGTAGGGGCTGGTTGGAAGGTGGGAGGGTAGGGGTTGGTTGGAAGGTGGGAGGGTAGGGGTAGTTTGGTAGGAAGAGAGCTACATAAACAGGTAGGTATTGAGGTGAGAAGATATTGTGGTCGGTAGAGAGTTAAGTAGGGAAAGAGGTGATGGGACAGGTGAGGAAGAAGAAGAAGAAGAAGAAGAAAAAGAAGAGGAGGAGGAGGTGGAAGAGATGGAAATGTGACTCTATGAAGACATAAAAAAGTGAATGAAAAGATCATGTTTCATGCGATCAATCAAGGTGCTTCTCAACCACATGGTCTCAGGTTCAGTTCCACTGAGTGGCACCCTGAACAAGTGTTTCTGACCAAAACTTTGTGAGTGGATTGATCATCATCTCCCTCATCATTTAACATCCCTTGTTCCATGCTGGCATGGGTTGGACGCTTTGATGAGTATCTGATGAGTGCAAGGACTGCATCGAGCTCCAGTGTCTGCTTTGGTATGGCTTTTAAGGCTGGATGCCCCTCCTAATGCCAACCACTTCAGTGTAACTGGGTGCTTTTCATGTGCCACTTGTACTATTGACGTTGTGATGCAGTTGGAAGGACTATGAACCCTGGGGGAGTTGTGAAGAGGGGGTACAGCTGCATGCTAGGGCATGAAGAGCTTATTACGAGGGGAGGTAGGCAGGGCAGGTTCTTGCAAAGAAATCTGCCCTGTCTCCTCACGTCTAATAGGGGAAGCGGAGAGAGAAGAGAAATACAAAATGATCAGCAGGAGATGTAAGTGATGAGGTGCCCAGGTGCCTCCACCACCACCACATATATATATAAGACAGTGGCTGGAGAGATATTGTTGATGGCAAACGTTGTAGGGTAGACAGTTGGTGAAGGTTGGATATATACACTGAATGTCCATGTTCCCTTTCAGGGTGGTAGGACAAGAGGAAGTTCTACTCAGACCATTGAGCTGGCTTAAGTGGTTGCAACAGAGTGGCCAACACTAGTTATGCTGGTGTTAAAAACTGGTCAAGTGTCTGTTGTGTGGCGTTCGTATATTGGTCTTAAGAATCTAGAAATAGATTAATTGACCCATGTGAGGCTTGATACATTGCTATTTAACAACTGTTTCATAATCATCATTACACAATGGTCATTCGATGATGACTGCTGCATAAGAACCACTTTAGCAAATACCTCACAACAAGTGCAGCAGTTTCACATGACCTCAGAATAGTTTCACACCATCTCATCACAAACAATATAACAGTTTCACATCACTACTTCACAACAAACACCACCTCACAACAAACACAATTACACAACAAACATCACCTCACAAAAAATTCTACGTCACAACACAGACCCAAACATAATCACACCCTATCTACTTCATAACAAAAACAAAACTATAATATCCCCATTGTCTTATTTCTTTGTTTCGCTTTATTTTTTCCTTTCTTCTTTCCTCTTTACCCCCTTTTTTTTTGTTTTTGTTTCCTATATACACAACAGACAACAGTTTATTTCAACTCTACTGATATGAAGAATATTTTTCAAAGCAATGCCAAAAAAGAAAAACCAAAGACAATCATAATGATGATAATGATAATAATAATAATAATAATAACAATAACAATAACAATAACAATGATAATGATAATAATAATAATAATAATAATAATAATAATAATAATAACAATAACAATAACAATGATAATGATAATAATAATAATAATAATAATAATAATAATAATAATAATAATAATAATAATAACAATAATATTAATAATAATAGTTTCTATCGCTTCTGTGATATTTTTTCTTTGATAATGATGATAATGATAACAATAACAATAATAATATAAAGAGTGGAAAAAATGTCAAGAACAAGTAGAGGAAAGTTTCAAGAAATTATCCTTGTAATTGATTTTGTAACGTACACCGTTCTATGTAGGATGTTATATGATAATTCTTTGAGAGAGCGAGAGAGATGGTGGGGGAGGGAGAGAGGTGGTGGGGAGGGAGAGAGATGGTGGGGGAGGGGG
>NC_068995.1:2155305-2162330 GCF_001194135.2 Octopus bimaculoides | reverse complement strand
ATATATATATATATATATATATATATATATATATATATATATATATATATACAAACACGTTGCTTGTCTCAGATGAAGATGTTGCTTGTTTAATCAGAGAGGTTTTATAATATATTTAAAATCATTAAACAACCCAACTTTGTAATTTTTGTATTTATTTTCATTTCTTTTCTTTATAGAAATTTATTTTTTAGGCCCATTTATTGCAATGCAATGTTGATGTATTGATGGTAACTAGATGACTAACAGTAAATTCACGAGTTCAAACCTGCGTATCCTCTTCATCATGAAACATTAATCTGTCTTTGTCTGCCATAACCCCCCTGATTAGCCTCAGTCTACCTGGCTGACAATAGTTAGTATCTTTCGCTGTCATGATTGAAATAGGGACCAGTATGAAGAGCATCTAGTCATGTAAAAACAGATGCTAGCCATTGAACTTCATCAATATCATTTTGCAGTGTGATGATAAAACAATAAAATAAAAGAAAGAAAGATTATTATATTTTTACAGAACGACTTGGATGGAATAGGTTTGCAAATTTAGATCTTTGCTGGGATTTGTAAAGTGCAAATTACAACTGGACATCTCATTTGTTGACCAGTGGAATAGGAGTGCTGGCTATCTTTTGAATACTTTGAATAACTGCAAAAAAGAAGATGTATCATTTGTGCAGTGTTTCAGTGCTTTCCTACTCCAGCCCTTCATCCATGTTGAGCTCATAAATAGCCCCTACTGGACCAGGCTCTATTAAAAAAATTTTTTATAAATACTGTTGGTCATTAGTTCAAACTTTCATTCTTTGCTGAGTACATAAACACCATCTGTTGGTCAATAGTCGAACCATCAACATGTTGGTCAGTAATCCAATTCTTCTCTTTTTCTGGATGCCTAAACACCCTTTTCAGCCAAGGCTTCACCTCTTAGACTTTATTGAGTGTAAAATCACAGGCTCGAGAACAGAGGGTGTAGGGGTTGTAAGCACACCCCCTAAAATTTATGGGGTACAGTTAAAACACTGAAAAATTGGGTCTGTACCCCTAAACAAATTTCATTCCTGCACTTATGTGTACAGACATCACTTATTGGTCAGACTGCAACCTTCACTCAATAGGTCAATACTCCAGCCTCCGTCCCACTACTGGTCAACACTCTAGGCCCTTAAACTGGTGAAATACTAGAACACAAAATTTTTTTGTTACTATAATTATTGCTTTTTTTTTATTGCTTTGTTTCTTCAAATATCTTCCTACTAACAATAAATATTCTGCAGAATTAATTTCAGATGACCAATGCCAGTCAATGTTGGTAAGGGTCAGTTTGATTAAGAGACATACAGGTGTTATATTGGTCTTGGATGGCCTGCAAAAACTTTGATCATAATCCCTTCCTCCAGACCAAATCATTTAAGGAAAAAAATTTTTAATGGAAAGGAGGAAACAAAAAGTGTGAGAAGATGAAATATTTAATGTATCAAGTGGATGAGTTCTTCATAAAAACAGGGCCCCCGTCTCTCAGATGAAAGATCCTGGCTGAAATATTAAATGTTTGTTTGTCAAATAAACCATAAAAAACAAAACCAAATCCCTCTTTCTGCTTTATCTGGCAATGTTTGACAATTTACTTTAAAATAAGTCAATAGAATAAAAGGAAACAGTACGGCCACATTGTGTTGCAGAAGGAAGGAAGCTGTATTCTATGAAAGAAGAGAATGGTAACAATATATACAACACCACACACACATACAACACAAGAACTACAAAGGGAAAAAAAAAATAATAAAGATCTTCATAAGACTCTTTACTTTCTTCTTTTCTTTCTTACTTTTTCTTATTTTCCATCCATCCATCCATCCATTCATACAACCACCCATCCACCCAGCCATCCATTCACCCAGTCATCCAACTGAAACAGGCCCAAATTATTATTTATTTCTTCTTTCTTTTTTTCTTTTTTCATTTTCAAATAATTATTTCATTTTCAATTTTTTTTAAAGCAAAACAGGACTTTTTTTCTTTTTTTTTTATCTTTTGAATATTTTAATGCTTTTCTCTTCTTTTTTATTTCATTTCTTTCTTTTTTTTTTGTTTAATTTAATTTTTTTTTTTTTGGTTCTTTACGTCTATCATCTACAGACACCAACTATAAAATGACACCAACTACATAGATACAGAAAAGAAACTAGGCAGAGGAGACACACCGACTAGGAAATGGTAAACGGTTCCATGTAACTAACTCACCTTGGTTGACAATGACTCGGAATATTCACCACATTCATCACAAGTCAATTCTTGGCAGTCCTTACAGACATTTTGGTTAGTTCTGGTGCCGTCAGAGTTTAACTTCAGCTCCTTCACATTGCAAATCGGACACATCGGTTTGCCTTCGTTCTCCAGCTCAGACCAAGAAGATTTTCTAACAATGTCAGCCGCATAGCTTGTATAGTCCTCTTCGATTTCTCTGGAATTGACAGAAAATGGTAGAACTTAGTGTCATCATGATCATCATTATCACTGCCACCATATCATCATCATCATCATCACCATCCCAGAATGGATTCGATATAGACAGAAACATATGTATGTATGTATGTATGTACAGGTGTGTGTGTGTGTGTGTGTGTGTATATACCTATGTGTGTGCTTGTCCCCCAGCACCATTTGACAACTAGTGTTGGTTTGTTTGTGTTCCTGTAACTTAGCAGTTTGGCAAAACGATATTGATAAAATAAGTACTAGGATTTGCAAAAAAAAAAAAAAAAGTACTGGTGTCAATTCATTTAGCAAAAAAATTCTTCAAGGTGATGCTTCAGCATGGCCACAGTCTAATGAGTGAAACAAGTAAAATATATATATATGTTTGTACGACAATGATGCTCATTAACAACCATCACATTGTGGACCATCATTTACATGCACACACATACACATATGCGATGGGCTTCTTTCAGTTTCTATCTGGCAAACCCAAATAGATGAGTAGCTTATGACCAGCGAACAAATAGCCGTAGGTTCTGATTCAGGCCACTCTAGATGTCCAGCATGTCCAGAATATGTGGGAAATCTGACCATCATGAGGCTGTTCCGGATGAGACATCAGGTTTGATGTGCTTCAAGAGAGGTTTTACTGGAATGTTTCAAAAAGACTTGTTAATAATTCTTCACACCTCAAATTCTTGAAGGAAGGAAATGGTAAAATTGAAAGCTTGGTGAAGTTCTAAGGACTCTATCTATCTATCTATCTATCTATCTATCTATTTATCTATCTATCTCTTTATCAATGTGTCTCTGTCTATCTATCTATCTATCTATGTGTGTAACATATAATACAATATAATGAAATACACACACACATATGTGTATGTATGTACATGCATGCATGCACATACACATACACCCACACACGATGCATACACATACAGATAATAGATGGTTGTAACTAACTAAAAGCCAAGCTAAAAGCCGGACACGTTATTATTGGCCAAATATTATGGAGAAAGTGGTTCTTGCCATTAATATAGGAAAGAGAGAGGAGGAGAGAGAAAAACGGAGAGAAAGAGGGGGCGGGAGAAAGAAAGAGAGAGAAGGAGCAGGTGAGAGGGAGATAAAAAGAGTGGGGTTAAGAATGGAAAGCTTGTCGATAATTCTGCAAATAATAATACATATAGAAAGGAGTGTAACCAGCGAGTTGACCATGTGATTGTGGAGGACAATGGAGTATGGAGTGGTGGTGGTGGCAGCGGTGGTGTACGTGTGTGTGTGTGTGTGGTGGCTGACTGTGTGTGGTTGTTGTGTCTATGTGTGTCGGTTGATGTGAATGTGTATGGCTGTCATGCATCATTGGTGTATTGACTGTGCTTAGGTGAATACTACTTGCAACACAAGTTGTCATACCACGCAGCAAACTTGGTGTTGATATTGTTGTTGTTGTTGTTGCTGCTGCTGGTGGTGGTGGTGGTTCTGTGCCTCATGCCAGCCGTGGTCCAGCAAACTCACCATGATCAAAAGCATTTCGGCCATGACCATTCTGTCTTTTGTGCATGTCCAGTATCACATTGTCTCAGGTATCCTTTTTATTATGAAAGGGAGTAAGTCATGAATTGAGGTTAATTTGGCTACCATATCTAACAGCCCCAACAATTGCCTAAAGTCTTCCTTGTGGTGTTGTATAAGAGGTACCATCACTGGTTGTCATAGATACCTCCTCATGTAACAGCACTGTCACTGTTGTGTTACAGTGATGTTATAGTTCAACAATAGTGGTGTTACAGTGGTGTTACATGTAACAATGCTGTCATGGTGTAGTGACAGTGGTGATGCAACAGTGTTACAGCAATGTTTTGGTGGTGTTACACAGGTGTTATTATGGTAGTGTTAATTCTTGCAGTTAGTTATGCTGTGACAAACCAGTGAGAATTTGGTGAATTATTCATGAGAAAGGAACAGAGCTGGGTGGTGGTGGTGGTGGTGGTGGTGGTGGTGGTCATAGTGGTTGAGATAAAATAATTGTAGATGACAGGGTGTTTGTTGTTGCTCAACAATGAGACCAGAGCTCATGCAGATTTTCAAGGTGTTTGGGGTTAGACAGACCCATGGATAGGACACCAGTCCATTGCAGGGTTAACCCAAAGATGTCAATGACATTCTTTCTCAGCTGAATGTGCTTGAGCAATATCACACAACGATTGGGGTTACAAGTTCTAGAAATTAAACAATACGTTTCAGTCTTATCCATGTCAGTATGGAAGACAAATGTTGGCAACGATGATGATGATGATGATGACAATGATGTTGATGATGATGATGGTGATGATGATGGTGAAGGTGACAGTGATGATAATGATGATGATGATGGTGGGGATGATGATGGGAATGATGATGGTGATGGTGATGATGATGATGGGGATGATGATGGGGATAATGATGATAATGATGATGATGATGATGGCAATGATGGTGATGATGAGGATGATGATGGTGGTGGTGGTGGTGATGACTTACGATGATATATACATATACATACATACATATATAAAGAGAGAGAGAGAGAGAAAGAGGGAGAGAGAGACAAACAGACAGAAATATTAAAACAGGAGATTGGAATTTTTTCTTTTGGCATTATTTACCTGATAGTACTAAAATTAATTTTAGAATTATTCATTTGCCATTTTTCCAATCTCTTGTTTTGATATATAATTACTTTGCCAAAATAATATTCCCAGAATTTTCAACTCTTATGCATATTCCACATAAATTTGATGTCTACAAACAAAATTGGAATACTGGAATAAGCGGATGAGCTTCCAGAGGACACAGCTTCAATTTTAAACATACCTGCATTATGTATCTTTATATACACACATACACATGCACACACACACACAAACGTATATATACAAACATCTAATTCTTTATTTCCCACAAGGGGCTAAACATAGAGGGAACAAACAAGGACAGACAAAGGGACTAAGTCGATTACATCAACCCCAGTGCATAACTCGTAATTATTTAATCAACCCCAAAAGGATGAAAGACAATGTCAACCTCGGCGGAATTTGAACTCAGAACGTAGCGGCAGACGAAATACCGCTAAGCATTCCACCTGGCGTGCTAACGATTCTGCCAGCTCGCCGCTGTCTGGATAGATAAACATTGGCTGCATATTTCTCTGGAATTGGTCAATAATGTAGACACCAATGAGATTTGAAAATCAAGAATGGCGGTTCATGGTTTTTTTCAGTCTATGGAGAAATAGTTAGGTTTGCCATGTATGTGTTTATGGTGTGTAGGTTTACATATGTGTGTGTGTGTGTGTATGCAAGTATCCATGCGTACATACATGCATGTATGCATACATATATACATACAAACATACATACATGCATGCATACATAGATATATACACACATCCACACATACATATAAATTTTAACAACCAGACTTGAGAACACTTGTCTGAATATAAGTGTACGCTTTTCTACTTACATATATACACGCACTTACACAAATGCATTCATATGTATACACACACATATGCATACACATACATACACACATACATGCATACATGAACACATACACATATGTACACACAAACACACACATGTATATATATATATGCATATATGTATATATATATATATATATATATATATATATATATATATATATATATATATATATATATATATATATAGCATGGAGATTATAGGCTCAGTGAGATTAACAAATATAAAGCTGGAGTCTTCACTCTAGTCCCAACTAATGCCCCTCCCCTCTCTTGCTATCACCAAGTCAAAAATCCCCTAAAATTAATGACATAATATTATATAAGGAACTCCAAGTACATTTATTGATTTCCTCCATCAAGTATTAAGGTTAGTGTTCATCTAATACCTATCAATAAACATAATAATGACCCTGGGTTGTCCCTAATTAAACAGAGCCAGAATCACAGATATTCCAACAGTGGCAATGCCACCATTTAACAATATGTAGGTCCACGTTATCGTGTGTTGTCACATCCTTATTTTGGACAGTAGATTATTTGATTTGGTGGAGATTTGGCTGCTATTTCTAGCAGATCTGGAGACCACTTAGAGGAGGGAGGCTGTAGTATTATTATTGGCTCATGTTATCAATGAGAGGTGTCAAGCAAGTCTGACATGAAACTGAAGCTTTCTTCTCGAATCATTGATTTCCAGCGGTAAGTGGAGAAACTCTGCTGTTTGATATAACACACTACCTTTCAAGCTTTACACCTCTCCCCCCCCTCTCTCTCTCTCTCTCTCTTTCGGCATCAACTACGACTACTACTACTACAGTTCATTCACCCAGCACCATCACTGCCACAGGTAAACATTACTGCCGCCACCACCACCACCACCACCCTCATTATCCTTATCCCCACCACCCACAATCACCATTGCCACCACCACCACCACCACCATCACCATCAAACAATACAACCATCATTACTATCTTTACAACCGCTACAACTACCGCTACCACCACACTACCACCAC
>NC_068995.1:2149915-2155055 GCF_001194135.2 Octopus bimaculoides | reverse complement strand
AGAGTCAAACCACCACCACCAGTGTTATATTATGACACCACTCCCCCACCCCCACCCCCCACTGCTCCATTTAGTCCCAATAAAAACATAAGCAAAGAACCCTACACACACACAACAACAACAACAACAACAACAGCATGAACCAACAAGATAGTCTCTATGTGGTCATGCAACCTGCAAGAAGTAGCAGCCAAGTCTACCTGAAAGTCACACCCTGCTGTCTTTGAACAGAGCAAGTTGGATAATGTGTGGCTGATTTCTGAGCACATAGGATAAAAAAGACAGGATGGCCATGGGTGGATTGCCTTTTATCATAGGTCTGCTTGATCAAGACTGACCTGAGGCTAAACAACAATGACAACAGCAACTGTAGTAACATTGTTATCCCCCAAACACATCATCTGAGACAAGGCAGGGAAATGACAAATGCACTTTGCCAGCCCCTGCAGTGCACAATAACATGTGCATATTTTCACACTTCCACCACCACCACCACCGCAACAACAACAATACTCCCAATGTGGGAGTATCTATGTGGTCACACAACTAGCTAGAAATAACAACCGGGTCTATCTCAAATCACACCCTATTTCAATCCTTTGGTGTTCAGATTGCTTTGCCGAAATGTAATGCTTATTTATTCCCATTTTTTTTGAAATTCTTTATGAATGAGCTTGTATAATGTATAATCTGGTAACTGACATTGACTAACCATGTTAGTTGAGCCTCAATGATTGCCATATTGTATCCAGTATGCCATACAAGCCCACTATCCAAACATGAAACTTGAAGTAGCCCATGTATAACACCAGTAGAGACATTTATCTCTTGCTAAATTTAGTACTAATCAATAAATGAATACACACACACACATACATCTGCATACACACACACGTTGTGTGTGTGTGTGTTTGCTCATTAAAGCTCCTTCATGTATTCACACTCAATTCAGATCTCTCCATGTCTTACATATACCACATTCAATGTATGTCCCTTTCTTATAGACACACACACACACACAATAAAGTCCCTTTTATAATAAACACAAAAACAAGTCTGCCTAAGATATACATGTCATGATATAGGCAGATCCAGATATAATCCTATAATCCATTTAAAAGAGACAAGCATACATCAACATCATCATCAGCATCAGCTGTAACTAGTATGGTACCGAAAGAAGATGTAAGGAACATAACTGGCTTCTTTTTTGCCTTTATTCAGATAAGCAGCTTTTATCACAACATCCCCCCGCCCACCAATTTAATAAATTATTACTATGCGTGTATATTAATACACATTTTTTATACTTTTACCATTGTTTATCAAATACATTAAGATATTAAATCTATTTGTTGTTTATTTTTTGATCTAAGCAATTACAATATTAAACATATTCAGATTAGTCATTAATTACAAACGTGATATTACACAACTAATTGAAAAATTGTCATTAGAAATTCTATTGGAAATAGGATTTATCAATTTAAACTTGTCTGGTTTATAAATTTTTGTTAATCTATGAAGCTATTCACACTTTGAATTCTTCACAATCGGTTAGGGCTATTAAGCATAGATGCTGGTACCATGTACAAAGCATTCGTGTTGGTACCACATAAATGGCACCTGTGCTGAATTCATGTAAAAAGCACCTCCTGTACTGGTACCACATATAAAGCACTAGTGCTGCTACCATGTAAAAAGCACCCAATAGATTTTGTTAAGTGGTTGATATCGTTTGCAAATCTCCGTTGCAAGCATGTCAGGTCAAGTGGAAAATATTGCCTTGCTTGGAAACAGGAGAGGGTTGGTGACAGGAAGAGTATCCAGCCATAGAAAATTTGCTTCACGGAACCCTGTCTGACCCATGCAATCATGGAAAAGTAGACATTAAAATGACGATGATGATGATGATGATGGCAGCAAAAGCAAAAGCAACTGCATTGTTGTGTGTGTGTGTGGGGGGGGGGTGATAATGATGATGGTGGTGGTGGTGGTTGTTATGATGATGAGGATGATGATGATGATGATGATGATGACCTTTCTAGAATATTTTTGTTGATAAAAATCATTGATGACCTACTGAAACACTGATATACCATTTCTGATGTCTATAGAATCGCAACTAAATTGAAACAGACCCCCAGCTGCCTGCAAAGCGCTATTATGGTCTTTCCACAGATACCAACTTGATAATAAAGTGTTACCGAGGTCAATTTTGCTATAATATTTATATATTTGGAAATATTATTGATCTATTGATCTATACAGTGAACTGGGTAAGTTTCAAGCTCTATAAAACAGTTAATAGTCTGAGAGAAATCTACTAAAAGCCTTTCTCTTACTGGAATTACCAATAAAATCAAAACTTGTAGCAATGCCACAGTGAATTTCTCAGTTCTATGATATCTTCTCGTAAAAGTTTTGAAATTTCTGAATCTGTAAATTTGTTATTTTCCGCAATGTATCTGACACCACATAAAAAGCTCTTGTGCTGGTGTTGTATAATAAGCACCCTATACACTCTGTAAAGTGGGTATCCGGCTGTAGAAACCACGCCAAAACAGACAATTGGAGCCAGGTGCAGCTCTCTGGTTTGCCAGTTCCTTGTCAAACTGTCCAACCCATCCCAGCGTGGAAGATGGATGTTAAATGATGATGAAGATGATGATGGTGACGACGATGATGATGATGATGATGATGACGACGACGACGATGACGGTGACGATGAAGATGGTATATCACCTAAGTTTGGGTGAAATAAGTTTGCAGTTCGGTATGAGATAATGAAAAGTGTTTATCTTGATTGAGAACACTAATTAATAAAAATAATAATAATGGTTTCAAATTTTACAGGAGGGGATGAGTCAATTACATAGACCCCCCCCCCCAAGTGTTCAACTGGTACTCATTTCATATATACACACTCACAATATCAAATGAGACCCTCATTATCAAATGGTTATTTTATAATTCAAGCATATATATAAAGAAAACAGAAATTGGAGAAATACTGATGGGGGGGGGGGGTCGATTTGTTCGATTAAAAGCAGTGCTCCAGCATGGCTGCAGTGAAATGACTGAAACAAGTGAAAGAATAAAAGACTATACATACAGTAGTGTACCACCATGGTATACACACCTAATATATATACACCTGCCAGGTTATATACACACTCACAATATCAAATGAGAGCCTCATCATCAAATTGTTATTTTATTATTCAAACATGAGATATTATTATTATTATTATTATTATCATCATCACCATCATCATCATCATAATTATTATCATGGTTATCTTCATTATAATTTGGGCTTTAAATTTGTTTGTTTTGAAAGTGGGTTCAGGGCAATATTTAAGGAGGGATTAAACATTATCTTTTAGGCTTAATCTTAATCCTAACCACTGCACGATAACAGCCAACAATAACAGTTGAAGCACTTCTTAAAATGTAAAGTGTTCCATGCATACGTACACACACACACACACACACACACACATACACAGACACGTATGTGTGCACGTTCACACATGCATGTGTAAGTGTGTGAGTGTGTGCGTATGCATACATATGTAAGCACTTTAGTGTAAATAAAAAGGAAAAACAGTACTCAATACTGGAAATGTGTATACATACATACATACACATATACATGTGTGTATGTATGTATATATATATATATATACATATATGTACGTATATATATGTATGTATATAAACATATCCACATATATGTGTGTGTTTATGTCTATACAAACACATATGTGTATGTGTGTACATATATATACACACTGAACATATTTTAAGCACAATGAATACACAAAAACAAGGAATGTGATTTTTCCTTTTTGCTTTCTTCTTTACAAGCTTCTCTTTTGTTTAAACATTATCTGCTCAAACGACAACTGACAAACGGTCTTGTTTTCAGTTTGATAAATGGCAGAATAAATTATTATTTCAACCAGGAAACCCTGGGTAGCTGTATTTACAAGATTTGCGATTTTTCATTTTAAGATTAGTTTTACTCTCTTAGCTGACTGAGAGCTTTTACTTGTTGAAGCATTACATCATATATATATATATAGAGAGAGAGAGAGACCTCAATGCTACAATGTTCTTTTAGTTACTATTTGGAAGACCTTACTCTTCACTCTTGTTTATCTTTTATATATATATATATATATATATATACAAAAATAAGAGGGATGACCAACAAATGTGGACTCCTATATGCTAGAGATAGATGCCGAATCATCTAACCACGAAAAAATATGTTCTCAGTAAAAAATTTAGTGACACAACAGACTGTAAAAGGGCAAAACAAATGAAAGAATACTAAATGAAAAACGATTAACCTACGTACCATGGTTTCACCTTTTAAAATTTACATAAGTAAATATCTGCTGGATCATCAGCGTGGTCAGTCGATTTGAGAAATAATTCCCAGAACTAGACACAAGACGTCCACCCGCAATGGAGCACGTGTAGAGTTCTACAAATTACATTCAGTGTATCCTTTCAAATGTCTTCACTCTGGCGCGCTAAGTCCGTAAATAACTCTGCAGTTAATAAATTTTTGCAGCTAATTTACCGGTTTGAGAAATTGACAGACTACGCTGATGATCCTGCAGATATTTACTTATGTAAATATTAACAGGTGAAACCATGGTACGTAGGTTAATCGATTTTTTATTTAATATTTTTTCATTTGTCTTACCCTTTTGCAGTCTGTTGTGTCGCTAAATTTTTAGTGAGAACATATTCTTCGTGGTTAGATGATTTGGCATCTATTTCTAGCATATAGGAGTCCACTTTTGCTGGTCATTCCTCTTATTTTTGTATGTAATATAATTTTAATCTTCGGATTTTTTTAATATGCTAGACCACTGGTTTTAATTGATTAATATCAATTTCTACTCTTATTAATAAATTTTAAATAATGATGTTCTCAAATCGGTAAATTAGCTGCAAAAATTTATTAACTGCAGAGTTATTTCCGGACTTAGCGCGCCAGATTGAAGACATTTGAAAGGATACACTGAATGTAATTTGTAGAACTCTACACGTGCTGCCTTTCGGGTGGACGTCCTGTGTCTAGTTCTGGAAATTATATTTTATAAATCGACAGACTACA
>NC_068995.1:2145158-2149892 GCF_001194135.2 Octopus bimaculoides | reverse complement strand
TATATATATATATATATATATATACATGTATGTATGTATGTATGTATGTATGTATAGCTATATGTAACAGGAAACAACAGCAGCAGTGTTGTATGGACAACCTGAACATACTAACAGAACTCATCTGTACATTAACAAGTTTGGTGTGGAACACCGTAGATGCCCCATATAACCAATCCAACACTCTGACTAGAGAGCCACTGTAACTCATCTTCTTCCAAAAGTGTTAGAAATTGGAATTCTAAACAAAACACTTGGTTGGCTGTTGTTGTGAGATGGTTCAGTGGTCCTACATGTTGACCAATTATTATTCCCTCACCAACTTTATACATGTGTGTGTGCACGTGTGTGTATGTGTGTGTGAGTGTGTGCAGGTGTCTGTGAATGTGTGTGTGTGTGTGCATGCATGTGTGTGAGTATGTGTATGAATGTGAGAGTGTGTGCATGTGTGTGTGTGTGACTGCATGTGTATGAATGTGTTTGTGAGTGTGTGTGTTTGCACGTGCATGTGTGGCTTTTAACTTACTCCTTCTGTTCCTCTGCCCCCACCTGTGCACCTTCCAGAACATTCCTGCTGCAGGAAAACAAATGATTGCAGAAAGAATTGGTTAAATGAGTTTATTCTGTGGAATGATTTGGCTTTGATCGTTGTGTGATCACTGATGCGTCCCTCACACTGCACAAAGTGTTGAAACGAGAGACATTAGGTCTGGTCTCACAGCCACACATGCAGCCAGCAGCACAAACCTGCACAGTCTGACTGCCAAACATACAGAGCCACACACGGTTATCTCGCAGTTGTATGTCTGCAGCTTCAACTGCTGCCACTGTTGTTGTTGTAGCTATTATTGTTGTTTGTTGTTGTTGTTGCTGCTGCAATAGTTATTGGTCTTTGAAAGAAATCTCAAAATAAAAAACTTATTTTCTTGCCTAACCAGTACTTGACTATGGAATACTCAACCACTATATTATAATGGTTTCTCTTCTAAACACCCCCCCCCCAAAAAAAACCATCCATTTTGTATAAATGAACAAGTTGTTTGTACATTCACAAAATTTTATTTGACAAGTTCTAGAGAAGAATGAAAGCGTTAATAATAATGAAGAATTACAAAAAGTTTTTTTTCCAAAATTCTGACAACTTTTTTTTCTCAATATAAATATATATTTATGTATGTATGTATACACACATAAAATCGTGCTGGTGTCACGTAAAAAGCTTATGAACAGACACAACCTGAGCTCCTCCACCAACTTCAATGTGCCACTCTTTGTCAGGCAGTTAAGTATCTGGGAAAGTTGCCTACAGGTGTTTGTCATGTCATCCCAGAAGTTAGGTTTCACTTATCTACTTTGTACAATTTCATGGTGATAAGCTGACGAGGGAGATATGTTTCTTTAGGCCTAGAGACATGTTTGACATATCACTCATAATTCATTAATTCCTTAATTATGCATCAATTACACATTAATTCGTTAATTCTCCATTAGGATTGTGCCTCTATGTGGTCGTTTCATCTGCTAGAAATAGCAGCAAAATCTTTCTCTTCCTCTTTTTCAAATCACACACAACCATCTTAATGAAAGGGGGTAAATTATTAGAATAATACAATCCTAGATACTCATCCCACCACCACCACCGAAAGATGAGATGATCATGTCTGGATTGACTTGGATCATGGGTCTGCTGGACCAGGTTTGACTTGGGACTCAACAACAACAACAACAGCAGTTTTTCAATCACTGATATAAATAAAGTGAAATGGTGTTATATGCAAATGGTTCCTGATTTAGGTTACAAGGCCACCTATTTTGAGGGGAGGGTGTTTGTAGATGCCGTTGAGTCTCATGCTTAACTGGTACTTTATTTCATTGACACTCAAAAAAACAACAAAAAAAAAAATGAAAGGCAAGTCTTGACCTTGATAGGATTTGAACTCGGAGCAAGAACAAATGTCACAAGGCATTTTCTCTGATGTTCAAACAATTCTGCCAATAACGACGCTGATAATCCCCCCACAGAATGTGACACGGTCAGTCGGTAACTATAACCCTTCCCCACCAAAAAAAAACCTCACCCCCGACCTTAACTATAACCATTAACCCTCAACACTGAATATGTGACACAAGGTTTGCAAACAATGATTAGATGTGAGATTTTGGAGAAAAATTTCAGATACAAACATGGCTGCCAACAGAGAAATAACCAAATTTATGGCTTTATGATTACGGCTGCTGCCAGAAAAAGACAAAGTTTGCCGAACTGGGAGAGGAAGCTGGAAGTAGAGTTCATGTTTATTTAGTTTATCCTCATCATCATCATCGTCATCATCATCATCATCGTCGTCATCATCATCATCATCATCATATATCATCATCATCATCATCATCATCATCATATATCATCATCATCATTGTTATCAGTTGCTTGTTTTTGGTGTGTTTGCTGGTGTTTCGCTTCTTCTCTCCTAGTTCATTTATCGTAGTGTCTTTATTGATAGATTGATTGATCTATTAAAGTATTGATAGGATGGGTTTGAAATAAACATCAACAGCTTCCTTTTACAAGTCAATAATTGTTCTCCCTCTAAGAAAGAGAGAGAGAGGGAGAGAGTGGGTGACACACAGTTAATACAATGGTGAATATTACTGCCAAATTCTCTGGCATGGATTAACTTACTGGGTAGAAATTATAGCCTTGATTCAATTATCTTACTTGTTAAAACTGCAATAAAATAGCTCACTGAATGACCTCACTCGAACTGATAGAAGACAGATAACAGAAGGGGAAGTTTATAAGATCAATATATAATAACTTGTGATTTTTATCACCGTAGCCAGCAAGCAGTCTCTCCAATATGGACTAAATTCACTGGATCTTGCTGAACCAGGCACAGCCCAGTTGTCAGTAGGGATAACACTTCTAGAGGCCATCATTATAGGAAGATGGAGGTTGCTGGTGTGATAATGTACGGAGTATTAGCTCGATAGTGTTCTAAGAGATTAAACAATGGAATGGTATTGATTCTTGGTTATTAGAAACGATGGTACTGAGAGCTGGAATAATGGGTAGCATGTTGAATGTGGTTGTAGGACTGGATGGTGCCAGTTACTTTATGGAAAAGGATAGACATTCATTGTGAGATGGAGGACAGAAGATATTAGACATCAACTAGTTTATAAGATTTGTGACACTCGATACAAGCTGTCTGTAGATTCTTGATTTGTGAGACTGGACAATGGTGATCTATTGTTATAGGATTTGTATAGGTGAGGATGTGGCTGAGTGGTAAGAAGTTTGCTTCCCAATTACAGGGAATGGTGGCATGTAATAAGTATCATTCAAGCGTGGGCCGATGCCAGTGCTGCTTGACTGGCTCCCTGTGCTGGTGGCATGTAAAAATGTCAATGCCAGTCCCCCACCTGAGTGGCTCTTGTGCCAGTGACACATAAAAACCACCATCTGAATATGGTCAATGCCAGTGCCACCTGACTGGCTCCCATGCCGGTGCATGTAAAAAGTATCCACTACACTCTCAGAGTGGTTGGTGTTAGGAAGAGCATCCAGCTGTGGAAACCTTGCCAGATCAGATTGGAGCCTGGTGCAGCCTCAGTCAAACCGACCAACGCATGCCAGCATGGAAAACGGACGTTAAACAATGATGATGATGATTCAGCATGACAAAGAGAATGACAAGATTGACCCATTTTAATTACAGGTACAACTCATTTCTGCCAGCAGAGTGAACTGGAGCAATGTGAAATAAATTGTCTTGCTCAAGGGCACAATGCACTGTCAGGAATTGAACCCGTGACCTAAAGATCGTGAGCCGATTACTCCAGCCGCTAAGCCACATGCCTTCACAAGCAGCAAAATACCAGTGCCATAGAAACGAAAATGAAAATTGTGTAGTTGATAAAGTCGATAGTCAGCAATAGTTAGCACTTGGTAAAGGCCTACAGCTACGAACAGTGACCAGCAACGACCATCACATGCGACCAGTGAACAAAGGGTTTGTAAAGCCAGCATCTATGAAGGATTGCTTTGACCCAATACACGATACATTCAATGAAACACTCAATAAAATCGATTCTGTTATTCTGCCGCCTAAACAACTTCACACTACACAGTTTACCTGTTTAAATCTATTCATGCTAACCTTGCTTCTTTTTCTTCTTCTTTTTTTGTCTTTTTCAGGAGATGCAGGAGGCGGGGGTGGAGGGGTTGCTTTTATTATTATTACTATTATTAAGAAGAACAGTGTTACTATTGTTGTTGTCGCTGTTGTTCTGCTTTTGTCAAGGGAAGTTGTTAATTCGATTTTAGAAGCCTCTACATCATTTATCCCACATTCCCTATATCCATTCACTATATACAGAGAGAGAGAGAGAGAGAGAGGGAGAGACAGAGAGAGAGAGAGAGAGAGAGAGAGGGAGAGAATGAAAGGACAGAGAGAGAAAGACAGAGATGGAGAAAATTTTTTATTTTTTCACTTTTGGACTGGTGGATTATCTGTACATAAATGCATGTGTGTGAGTGTGTGTGTGTGTGTGTGTGTGTGTGTGGTTCAATTCATATATATGAATGTAAGAGTATATGTATATGAATGATATACATATAATATATATATACATGTATACATATATGTGTGTGTGTATGTATACATATATATATATATATATATGTCATATATATATAGATGTCTCATATTTATATATATACACACACACACA
>NC_068995.1:2144784-2145148 GCF_001194135.2 Octopus bimaculoides | reverse complement strand
ACACATATATGTACGTATATATATATATATATATATATATATATATGCACACACACACACATAGACATATATGTCATATATACATATATATATATATATGTCTTATATATGTATGTCGTATATATATATATATATATATATATATAGATATATATATATGTCTTATATGTATGTGTGTGTGTCTTATGAGCATACACACACACACAGCTATGCATTTCCATCCCACACATGTGCGTGGGGTATATTGCAGGTAGTTGAGTGAGAAGGCAAAACAAGTTCTTGCTTATTGAATAGTCAAGTCAGTTTAGTGTATCTGGTAGGTTTGTACTTATTTATTTATATCTATATGCATATATACATATAT
>NC_068995.1:2143439-2144694 GCF_001194135.2 Octopus bimaculoides | reverse complement strand
TATATATATATATATATATATATATTTTATTTTATTTTTATTTCTCACACTTTCCAGCTCACACTAATTCTATGATGCTTACCAAGCAACCAAGCGGTGCACATAGCAACGAAAGCAATTAAGCTATGGACTAAAATTACAAATATAATTGATTAATTAGGGATTTGCTACTTCTCGTCAATCAATGATTTCATTGATACTCTCTGTAGGTGTATACAGTTTCTTGTCTTTTTTGGGGTGTTGTTTTATCTTTTTCTTTTTACCTTGCAGAAATAACATCTCAATCATAAAAACACACACACACTCAATATACACATGCATATATGCACACACACATACCTCCCCCCACATATATATATATATATATACTTATTGCTATATGAATATATTTATTTATATATATATGTACTTAACTTATATGTATGTATGCATGTGTGCATATATATATATATATATATATATATATATATATATATATATATATATATATATATATATATATGTATGTATATATATATTATATATGTCATTGTATTAAATAGTGTTGTTTGTTATATACATATATAATTACACTGTGTGAAGTGGTTGACATTAGGAATGGCATCCAGCTGTAGAAACCATGTGAAAGATGACATTGGAGCCCGATGCAACCTTGAGGTACACCAGATCCAGTTAAGCAATCCAACCCATACCACTATGGAAAGTGAATGGTAAATGACGGTGGTGATGATCATGATCATGACGGTGTATAATACACACACATACACACATATATATATACATACATGGTGGTTGCTAAAAAAGCGGAAAATTTTATGCTTATTGTTTACCTTAAATAGATCTTGTGAAAACATATATCAGCATTTCACGAATTTTCAGCTTTTCTAGCGACCACCCAGTATATATGTGTGTATATATATATATATATATATAGTATTGCATATCGTATTGTATTGTTTGAAATATATATATAGCACTGTGTGCTGTGCAGCATGGTTTTATATATATAAATGTGTGTGTATGTGTATACATATGAATGTATATATGTATGTGTGTGTGTGTGTATACATATGAATGTATATATGTATGTGTGTGTGTGTGTGTGTGTGTTTATATGCTGAAGAATATGTAAATGCTTCGAGCAGGGCATGTCAGAATATTTAACTAGAAACTGCCAAAGGCAATCTTCTATTTGGAGTTTGTAAATGAAGGATGCAGTATTGATGCACCATAGAAAAGGGGTGTGGCTTGAGTA
>NC_068995.1:2128508-2136008 GCF_001194135.2 Octopus bimaculoides | reverse complement strand
AGTGGTGGTGGTGGCAATGGTGGTGGTGGCAATGGTGGTTCTAAGAGTGACAGCAGCTCATGGTCACGGTGGTAGTGTTGACGGTGAACAGTTACAATCACAATGCTTAGCACATCACAATGGTAAGTGGTCACGATGGTAGTATTAGTATCAGTGGTGTATGGCAACGACAGCAGTGGCAGTGGTGGTGGTGGTGGTGGTGGCGGTGGTGGTGGTGGCGAACGGTACAATCGATGTCTGCAACTTTCTCCTGTGTTTGCATTAACATTTTCATAAGCTCTACACATGTGCTGTATACATGTTTGTGGGTGTATAACAAGCTGTGTGCCGTGTGGGTTTGTGGGTGTATAATGAACTCTAGTATATATATGTGCGCTTGTCAGTATGTGTATATATAATGAGGCAGTCAGGTCACGAGAAACATAGATTGATTGCAAAATGTGGGGGGGGGGACGGAGGAGAGAGAGGAAAGTAGATGAAATGCAAAGAAAAGGGGGAAAAAAAACAGTTTAAAATATACAGTCATTGATTATTTCTCTGTTGAACGAAGACGAGAGAATGAGTTTTGAGGCTAACTTCATCAAACTAACGAGTCTTTGCTATTATGTAAGTCACAGCTCTCTTCATTCTGTTCATTAATCTTTTAAACTGAAAATTTTTCTAGCAACAAAACCGAGGAAATGAAAACAGGTTGGCAAATAATAACTAATTATTTGTTATACAACAAATTTTCCAGGCATCATTAATTATTTAAAACATATCAAAATCATTAAAGGGATTAGCTAAATGCCAAATTCAAAATTATTGGAGATAAACTTTACTCCCCACCTTAGTCCCCACCTCCACTCTATCTTTCTGTTTTGTTGTTGTTTATTTTCGTTGATTTCCTCAAAACATGTACGTCTCCTAGTTTCACTTTCACGTATAACATCAAACACCATTATACTTCCTCACGTATTGTTCTGCCACCCATTCCCTACTCTGCCACTTTGTGTTCTTCTTCCTCTTGTTAAATGTGCTGAGAACATTCACACGGCAACAGAATTCACCAGGAAGGTGTGACGGTGTGATGGTGTTCTCGCATGTCTTTCCTGTAAATATGAACCGTAAGCGTTTTTACTTTGGCGTTTTTACTTTGGCGTTTTTACTTTGGCGCCAATGAAAGCTTCCAACTTTATGGTAATTAACAACAAGATAGCAAACTGATTAAATTTACTTCACTAAAAATGAAGAAAACACTCATCAGCTACACAGTACTCCCACTGCTGACAGCAGAGACCAATATATCTGCGTCTAGTGTTATGTAGAATTCAGTAGCTCATCACTTCACTTCCGACTGTGTCTATTTACCACAAACATGGCAAGACCATGCTGGGTGTATGTGGCTCAGCTGGAGCATGGCAAGTCCTCTGACTTATAGGATCCTGTCAAAGCATCCAACCCATGCCAGTATGAAGGACAGGTAAAACTTTGTTAGCAAGTGTACATATATGATGATGATGATTATTGTGTTTGTGTGTGTATGTGTGTGTGTGTGTGTGTAAAACAATCTAATAGTCTAAAACATAAATTTATTATCACATAGTCGAAATGGTAAGCACCAAAATGTCTTCTAATATCACAATATTGACAAGTTTCCGTGGCTATATCTCTTTAGGAATTACTGGTCCATTGACTTTTAAGATTTACCAATTTTATTCCTGGCAAGCATTTCGTGTAGATCAAGGTGGTAAAGCAGCATAAAAACCAACATTTTGCCTTTCACAACTTGGTTCCTCCGTTCAGACATTACACAATAAATACGAAATCAATGAGTAAATACACAAGATGAAGTATAGAAAATTTTCAATTGGAGATCATCAATAAATGATTGACTGAGAGGCGTTACCGTTTCTTCTTCCTTATGTTTGGATTCGATGATAATTCCTCTCTCCACTCCTTGCTTCCAGCCTTCACCTCGATCTTTTGATGTTTATTATCTTTTAATTGACAGCCAGAAAGAGCCACCAACACCACAAGTCGGCTCTGCTAATATTGCAGTATCGTTTCATAACTATTGATTCAGAATGTACACCTTTGTTTGTGCATGCGTGCGTGTGTTTACTTGTGTGTAGTGGTGTGTGTGTGCAGTGGTGTGTGTATGCAGTGGTGTGTGTATGCAGTGGTGTGTGTGTGTGTGTGTGTGTGTGAATGTCTAATCTTTGTTTTGTATCATCTTTCTGGTTAGAAAGGCTACACAAAATGGGAGAGGGTCAGCAATTGGCAGCCGTTTGGCAGAATTGAGGTTGTTGGGAAAAGGGAAAGGAAGGAAGGAAGGAAAGGAAGGAAGGAAGGAAGGAAGGAATTGGGAAAGTGGGGGAGACAAGCAGAGGAAAAGTCTTGCAATGTTTCAAGGAAATGCATGTCATCTCCAATATGAAGAATTACATAACTATTTAACAGGACATAATACATCACATGTTTATGACAACATTCGGAATTAATATGGTCGAGTAGAGAGACTCAAAGAATCAAAGACAGGTTGGTAATGCTCATGGTGGAGGCTTTTATGTGGCGGTGGGGGGGGGGAGAATATCAGAAAGGAGACTAGAAAATAGGTCAGATGGGAAAATAGGTCAGATGAACACTTCGAGTCCCAAGACCTCAATCATGCCAAGTTGTTTAAGAAGTCTGGTTCATAACCCTTTGGTCCTGGGTTCAATCCCATGGCATGGTACTTTGGTTGAATGTCTTCTAATATAGCTTCAGGCTGACCAAATGCCCCAGGGAGTGGAATTTGATGGAGAGAAGCTGTGAAGAAACTCGTAGTATTATGTGATGAGTTCTCCCAACAATTTTAAGATGAGTATGCAGTTGTTCAATCACCTGCATGACTCATTCATTGAATTAACATGCAAAGTGGCTGAGTACTCCACAGACATGTGTATCCTTAACATAATTCTCAAGTATAATTAGCATGACATAGTGTGACAAAGTGGAGGCACACGGCTTAGTGGTTAGAGTGTTGGGTTCATGACTGTAAGATTGTTGTTTCAATTCCTGGACCGGGCGATGCATTGTGTTCTTGAGCAAAACACTTCACTTCACGTCACTGCAGTCCACTCAGCTGGCAAACATGGAGTAACCTGGTGATGGAACTGCCAGGCCATCCATTAACTTACAGGGAAACAAACAACAATGACTTCATTATATATCTTCTCTGCCCCTCCTCTTTCTTTAAAGTTTTTGTTTTTAATTTTTTTTTAATAAAATGTTGAAGTTGAGATTTGAGAGATTTGACTGCTATGTCTAGCATGCAGATCTTATGACCACATAGATGCTCCCTCACAGGTTTGTAAACTACAAAGGTAAAAATCGTTTGATGTCTAATTGAAGAAAAAACTGTTTGAAGATTGTTACTTTTTAGCCCCAGGTCAGCAATGACTGAGCTGGATTAGAATGAAAGGCTCTCCAGCTATGATCATCCTGTCTTTTATTCAAGCAGTAAATCAAAGACGACATTTTCCTCTTTCTTCTTTCAATCTCTGCACTGCATCCATGCTGTGTTTATTCAAACAGATTGGATTTTCTTCTTTTTTCTCTCTCTTTTTTTTTTTTTTTTTGAAGTCTAATATTTATTCTATTGGTCTCTTTAGCAGAACTGCTAAGTTGTAGGTAAATAAACAAACCAACACCAGTTGTCAAAACAGTGAGAGGACAAACACACACACAGATACACACGCACACACACACACATACAAGCACAATCATGACAGGCTTCCACACAGTTTCCATCCATCACTTGCAAAGCATTGGTCAGCCTGGTGCATAGAAGACGCTTGCCCAAGGTACCATGCAGTGGGATTGAACCCAAAACCATCATTGCAAAGCAAGCTTTTTAACCACACAGTCATGCTTATGCCTTGAACAAACAAAAAAAAAATCAATCAATCAATCAATAAATAAATAGAGGACAGCAGGAGATGAATTGATGGGGGTTTAGCTACTATTTCTAGCATCATTGGTTCATCGTAAACAATAGAAGTCAAAAGGTTAGACATATCTAATTGAAGTAAAAACAGAATAAATTTTTTTTTAAAAATGCCAATCTCATTGAGGTTGATTCTGCCATCTATTTTCGGTCATAATAGATTATAGTCATGACAGAACGGTGGAATCGGTGAAAAAGACTCAAGTTTAAATACTAAGAAATCTGTGAAAGGTAAAGAATTCTTTTAGCAGACCAATCATTTGTTCTGACAACTTTAATCATATCGCAGATTTCTTCATGTGGCTCTGTCATCTTTGGAATCGGCTATTAGTTTCGTTTGGCATACAACTCAAATTCGATTTTACCATATTCTTATTTTATTTCATTTTATTTCTTTTATTTTATCATCATCATCATCATCATCATCATAGTCCTTATTTTTTTTTCTGTCATTTTATTTTTATTTATTTTTATTCTTCTTCAAAAGACCTAGAAATTATTAATCTTTCAGCTCACAGGAAGATCAGAATATTGGAAGATAATAGAATGTTTACTGCTTTTTTCTGTTTTATTATTATTATTATCATCATCATCATTATTTTTCTTCTTTTTCTTTTTTTTTTTTTTTTCGTTAGCATCATGCAAAACAGGAGGACAGTGAGAGTAACTATGTCGATCATCTTGGTTTAAATAACATAACTGAAGAAGAAACGGTAAAGTCAAAGAGATTGGCAATGGCAGAGAAACAACTGAAGGAACTGAAGAAAGAGTTGCCAAAGATCATATTGAATCTAAAAGAAAGAATGCCAGCACTGGAATAGAAAACCTTTTTGGTTATTTATTTATTTTTTTCTTACAATAATTTACAAGAACAAAAAGATATGAAAAATATGGACCTAAACTGCACTTGAAACAAGAGAGAGATAGATATGGAAGAAAAAAATAATATTAAAACTAACAATGGAATTTTTTTGGTTCTTTTGTTGTTGTTGTTGTTTTTGCGGGGGGTGAGGAGGTATGATGGGGGGTGGGGGTGTTGTTTCTGAATAGAATATTTTTTCTCTTTCAACAAATTGTTGTATCAAAACTCTATCATCTTCTCTCCTTGGTTGAAAGGACAAAGAAAGCGATTCTCCCTTTGTAGAGATGTTTGCATTTTGGGGGCTTTGTTTCGTTTCGTGTTGTTAATTGCATCTTTTTTGTCCTGTGTGTGTGTATGTGTGTGTGTGTGTGCGTGTGTGTGCATATGTGTTGAGGAAGTAAAAATAGAAGAATGAAGGAAAAAGAAAGAAGACAAAGTTTGGATGTTGTCAGTGAAGTTGATATAATTTGTATATTAGAGAAAATGGCTTAAGACAAAGGAGAGGGGGTGGAGATGGGGAGAGCTAGATGTAACAAGATCATTGATTGTGACAACGGTGATGATGATGATGATGATGGTGGTAGTGGTGGCAGAGGTGTGTGGTGGTTGGATAGCAGTGACGTTGATAGCAGTGGTGATGGCAGTGGTCAAGGCCAAATATGGTGGAGGTGGTGGTGTGGTGTTGGGAGGGATATCGATGGTTCTTGATGGTGAAAATGGTTATGATGACATCAGTGGTCATGAATGGTCGAGCTGATGGCTGGTGCACCCGTGGTATTGATGGTGCTAGAAGTGATGTCGATGACGATGGAATGGTTGAGTGGGGGGGAAGGTATGGGTATCAGGTGTGATGTCAGTGGTTCTGCATCATTGAGCTAGTATTATGCTAGTGATGATGTCACTGGTCATGGATGGTTGAATTGGTGGTGCTGGCGGTGATGTCAATGGTTGTAGAATGGTGGAGCTGGTAAAAGAGGAGCTTGCAATCAGAAAATGTAACATGAAGTCCATAGATTTCCTCTTTACTCTTATGCTCCATTCCATGAGATGTTTTGAATCCTAATCCTAATCTTGGCACTCTTTCTTCATAAACCAGGTTCATTCCATAGAGAACGATGCATTCTACACAAGACCTGAAGAAAGCAAGCCTTGTTGATTTTAAAATACTTGATTGCCAGATGTGAAGCTTCTTACAGATAGTCCAAGCTAACCCCTTCACTGTAAGGAAGACTTTCTTACTGCTAGTAACATAGGACCCAAACTCGATTACTTCTGATTTTATCCCACAATATCCTGATCTCCCTATTTGTTTCCTGAGATTTTCATTCGGTTGATTCATAGCCCCACATTACCTTGACCAGTCTGCTCTCAAATTACTCATACACGCACACCCTACAAATGGTCACCTGTATATTTTGTAAGCACAACAATTTAGTTGACTTTTAAGACCTTTTAACATTTTTCTCTTCATAATGAACTCCCATCACGTATGTCATCTGCACATTGTCTCAGAAAAAAGTAAAAAGAAATGAAGTGTGAAGAAAATGGTGCTGGTTTGTTTCGGCAAAAATGGTAAGATGACATCTATGAGTTTGTAGAAGTTTATAATGCCAAGGAGAGAGAGAAACAGAATGTTTTAAGATTAACCTTCCACCTGAGAGAGAGAGAGAGAGGAAAAGAATAAATTCCAACAGAGATAGGCTTACAAATATTTTTGCAAACTAAGCCTCATATATCAATTCCTAACCCTATTCCTAACTCTAATAATGATCCCTAAATTTAATAACACAAAGCATATCCTTAGTCCTAGCCTTAAGCTTATGCCTGACCCTCAGTCCTGAATGTGTTCATGACCCTCAGAAAGTGACAGGTTAAGCTGTTTGGTTGGGGCTGATCAAACGGAGCCTCCAAAGGAAGCAGATCTATTTCCTATCACCACTGTGTCTTTTTGTTTGAATATCAGGGAATTTCTTCAAACGATCCACATAATCAAAGAGATAACAGTTGCAGGAATCATGTTAACAACTTCCACCAAATTCTTATTCAATGCATACACGATCTTCATGTTCAATATTGCAGTTTTTAATCAATTGTTACCATGCTGATGGTATTGTGTTAGAACACCCCCCCCCCCCCGCTCCCGTTGTAGCATAGCACTGACTCAAATAATGGTTTCTACATTGATGATAATGTAGGGGGTGGGGAGAGTTAGTTCCTTACCATTAACTAAATTAACAGTTACAGTATTTAGGTTTGGTGGTGCAAATTGGAGCATTAGGGATACTGTGTGGAAGACCTTGTACCATGATACCACTAACTTAAAATAAATACTGGGATTGATTTTTTTGATTAACCATACAAGGCAGTGCTCCTGCATGGCCATAGCCCAATGACTGGAATAAGGAAATGATAAAAAAAGTAAACATGTAAGGGAGTGATAACATGCCTGACGAAGCAAAACAAAAAATAGATATAGAAGAAAACAAACGAGGATGGGCTGGCATGGTTGGAACACCTTTGATCATAGTCTTGCTTAAACAACAACAATGGTGTGAGCGACTCTACATCACAGAGACACAGATGCCATAAGGAATCCCTGTATTAGCACAACACTACTAATCTTGAAAGACGGAGATTTTGTTGATTTCATTGACCCCCCCCCTCCCCC
>NC_068995.1:2125690-2127795 GCF_001194135.2 Octopus bimaculoides | reverse complement strand
TTTTATAAAAGAATTAAATAGTCAAGTCTTTATTCAATGACAAACATAAAAAAAAATGTAATGAGGTCATTCAAAAACATGAAAATTCCAAGTAATGCTGCACAAATAATGCACATTTTGCTGCAGATTTATTCTTTTTTACGGTGAATTTTCCTGCAGTAAAATTTCTCAGTGAATTTTCCTGCGGCAAAAATGTTTATGGCAAAATTTCCGATGACCATTAGCAAAGGATTTAAACATTGGTGAAATAACTGAGGAAAAGCAAAAAAACACTGATGTTGTGATGTTACTTCTTATATAAATTTTGCACCAAGTTACTCAGATCCTCGTTTGGTAGTCTTGCTCTCGCAAATGCAATGCACATGAAAATAACAATCATCATCATTATCATCATGATCATTGTCATCGTCATCATCATCGCTGTTTTCATCATGGGCATCATCACCATTGTCATCATCATCATCATCATCATCACCACCACCACCGTCATTGTCATCGTTAACATCGTCACCATCATTTTATGTTTGCACCCCTCGTCAGCATGGGTTGGACAGGTTGTCATCACAGTTGAAATCATTTCTCATCGGAGGCTGCTGCTTCCAGAGACTGGTACACATACGAGTCATTTGACTTGGTTTCTATGGCTGGATACCTTTCTTAGCCCCAACCACTCTAAACAATGTACTAGGTGCATTTTGTGGCATCCAGACTAGGGAGACTGAATAAACTGTGGTGGGACAGAGCTAAAGGGATCTCACAACCCTATACTTTCTCTTATGAATATAAAGAAAAAATAACATAAATAATAAAAACTAGGCATGAGACGAAAGTGAATGACCTCAGTTCTTTCAGTTATGTCCTCCCATATCTTTTGCTACAACCATCAGAGAAAGAAAAACTATTTGCCATTCCAAAGCAAGGCAGCAGTGCAATTCTCAAGATGATTCAGCTAAAAACCATATTTATCCGATACGACAGCTGTTCAACAAAACTCCACAAGTCAACAATACTTGGACACTAAATGAACACATGCAAGACGGTTTCAGCATCTTGTGAGCATCTTAGACAAACCAAACTGATGGCATTGCTGTGCAGGTAACATTTACCCTGAACCAGAAATGTCTTTGGTAGCACTGCCAGTTTTAAAATTTCTGCCAGTTGTTCGTAGTTTTAACCCTTTGCCATTTATGTTACTCTCTCAAATGAAATGATTGTTTAGTCTCCTTGTTTTAATTGATCATGCGTTATCTCATAGCTTTGAGATTTTGATGAGGTGCCAGTTAATTTTTGGAATGGCATTGTAGGGTTGGTATGAGAGGCCAGATCGAGCCAGTCTGAACATAAAAACAGAATATTTTGGCCAGATACGGTTCATTTAGATCCTAAAGGGTGAAGCTGAAAAGATCTTCAGACTAGATTTTCCAGTTGATCTTCATTGATCACTAGAATCAATAAAGTAAGTACCAGTTGGGCACTGGGGTTGATCTAATCAGCTTCCTCACATGAAATTGCTGGCCTTGTGCCAAAATTTGAAGCCCATATTTTAACCACCTCATGAACCCTGAAAGGATGAAAGGCAAAGTTGACCTTGGCAGAATTTGAACTCAGAACATAATGCCGGATGAAGTGCCACATAGCACTTTACCTGGTGTGCTAACCATTCTGCCTGTTCACTGCCTGGAGTGGTGGCTGAAATATTATTGTAGCTGAGTGTACAGTAGTGAAGTTGGTAGCAGCTGTAGTAGTGCAGTAGTGGCTTTAGTAATGTTGTAGTACTTATAGTAATATGGTGGTGACCATAGTAGAGTGGTAGATGTTATATTGGTGTATTAATTATGAGTGGTTGTGGATATGGATATAGTAATGTGGTTATGGCTTTGACAGTATAGTCGGATGTATTGTAGAGGTGTGAAGATAGAGTGCATGTAGTAGTATGGTGATGGGTGACGTAGTCAGGGTAGTGGTAGAAGTACTGAGATGCAGGAAGTGGTAACAATTGATATGATGGGTGGGGTGCTTTTGTGGTCTGCTTGTGGCTATAGTGATATTGTAGTGGTAGTGGTGGTGGTTGTGGTGGTAGTAGTAGTAGTAGTAGTAGTAGTAGT
>NC_068995.1:2120470-2125680 GCF_001194135.2 Octopus bimaculoides | reverse complement strand
TAGTAATGTTGTAGTACTTATAGTAATATGGTGGTGACCATAGTAGAGTGGTAGATGTTATATTGGTGTATTAATTATGAGTGGTTGTGGATATGGATATAGTAATGTGGTTATGGCTTTGACAGTATAGTCGGATGTATTGTAGAGGTGTGAAGATAGAGTGCATGTAGTAGTATGGTGATGGGTGACGTAGTCAGGGTAGTGGTAGAAGTACTGAGATGCAGGAAGTGGTAACAATTGATATGATGGGTGGGGTGCTTTTGTGGTCTGCTTGTGGCTATAGTGATATTGTAGTGGTAGTGGTGGTGGTTGTGGTGGTAGTAGTAGTAGTAGTAGTAGTAGTAGTAGTAGTCTTTATTGACGATATGGAAAATCGAAAATGCAAAGTAAAGCTCCTATCACAAAAAACAACAAAAATAAATAAATCAATCAATAAGATAGCAAACAAAAATTAATTGAAAAAGATAATTGAATGATGGTTGATGAGATAAAGAGGCTGCGGTATTCATATTCCACACAGCCACCCAGTTAGCCCCTAAGCCAACCAGTCACTCAGCAATCTAGCTAGCTACCCAGCCATCTGGTTAGCCACTGAGCCACCCAGCTGGCCACCCAGCCACTCAGCTAGCAACCTAGCCACCTGGTTAGCCACCCGGCTAGTCGGTGAGCCTCCCAGCAAACTACCTAGTCACTCAGATGGCCACCCAGCCACCCAGTCGCTCAGCTGGTCACCCACCCAGCTCACCACCTAACCACCCAGCTCACCACTCAGCCACCCAGCTCACCACTCAGCCACCCAGCTCATTACCCAGCCACCCAGCTCACTATTCAGCTAGCCACCTGTCTAGCCACCCAACAAACCAATTATCTCAAACATGTAACACTTTAACTTGTTGTTATAGCACACACACCTCCACCTCACCAATCCCTAACCACCTATGGTTGTTGTTGTTGTTGTTGTCATTTAGCTTTTGGTGTGTGGCGGGGAACAGCGTTGATCCACCATGCCCATGATGAAAGACATTCTGACTGTGATCATCCTACCTTTTCCTTATATGCCCAAGGTGCCTTGCAGTGGGACTGAACCCAAAAGTACATGAATGCAAAGTTTTGGGGTTTGTTCTTTTTTTTTAACATGGGAGATCCTTAGAGGAAGGGAGCAGTGCCTATAGCATTTGCAAAGCCTCTCAAGTTGGGACCATTAATGTTCCATTTAGACCAATGGTTCTCAACTGACGGGCACAAAACCCTTAACACTTTCGTAACCATACTTATTTTGAGATGTTCTGTGTTTCTTTCAATTAATTTTAGATATAACAAAGAATTTAGTAAAACAACTTAGTTATCATTAAGCTAGGGTTAGGAGCATAAGTTGTGACGAAGGTTTGGTGGAAGATTTTAATTCAAAACTTATGAAAACAAGACATTTGAACTACAGAGCCAGAAGTGGTTTCAGCCGGGTTGGTATCAAAAGGGTTAAGAATTGTTTCTCTATCATATATCTTATAAGAGGGGGCCACAAGAGTAAAATAAGAATCAAAATGATCTTTAGGTTAAAAAATGGTCAAAGAACATTGATTGAAACTGTTGCAAGTCAATTCTTGCAGGAAAGTGATGCGAAGGAAGGAAATTCCAGAGGGATGATGTCCTGGTTGGAAAGGACTTGGCATGTGTGTGTGTTTGTTATTTGTGTGTGTGTGCATGTGTGTCTGTGTGTCTTTATGCTTGTTCCTCATCACCACTTGACAACTGCTGATGGTTTGTTTATATCCCCAGTTCACCAAAAGAGAATGGTAAAACACCAGCTCTTGACCCTAAAAGTTAAGTACCAAGGTCAATTTGTTTGACTAAACCCATCAGGGTGGTGCCCCAGCATGGTCGTAGTCCAATGACTGAAAGAAATAAAAGATAAAAGACAACTCAAAGCCCTCCAACCAGCAGGACAGTCACCGTTGCTATCCACCAGGTTCAGAGCATGTACAAAAAGCTATGGGCATTGTCCCTCCCTCTGTGATTACAAGACCATCAATTTACTCAAAGGAATGTCAATTTAAGATAGCATAATTAACCCTCAGCATTTAATTGGTGCTTATTTAATTAACCTTGAAAAGAGAGAGAGTAAACGAAGCAGGTTCCTGATGGTGTGTGATCTGCTAGAAATAGCTGCCAGAAATCCCTTAAATCACATCCAGCTTAAAAATATGGAAGGACACGTTTACATAAAAGATAATGATTTTATTCAATCTATGTTTGAATAAAAGATGGGGTGGTCATCATTGGAAAGCCTTTAACCAGGAGTCTGCCAAATCAGAAATGACAAAACAACATCAACAACCATTTTCATTTCTTTCTGTCTGTCTGTCTGTCTGTCTCTCTCTCTCTCTCTCATTTTCTTCCTCTGTGTGTGTGTGTGTGTTTGTGTGTGTGTCTCTCTTTCCCTCTCTCTCTCTCTCTATTTGTCTCACTCTTTCTTGTTCCCTCCCTTGCTCTCTCTCTCTCTTTCTTTCTCTCTCTCTTTCTTTCTCTCTATTTGTCTCACTCTCCCTTGCTCCCTTCCCTGCTCTCTCTCTCTCTTTCTCTCCCCCCTCTCTCTCTTTCTCTCTCTCTCTCTCTCTCTCTAATTAGGCTGTTATATTAACATACATGATGATGAGTGCAGAAGATAATTACAGCGCACGGAGAATGCACGATGGTGGGAAGAATGCTGAGGAGGGGCAGTGGAGGTTGAAGGAGCCGTGTGAGGGGAGAGACTGAGAAGGACATGGGCTGCAGGGAAAGGGATGGGATTAGAACTCACGACAGTGTGGCCCCCACAGAACAAGTGGATCACAGAATGAGACCAAGGGGCAACGTTATGTATGGAAGAACAAGGATGTAACCCAAGGCAGAAAGGAGGAAAAAGGAAAAACAGAAGCAGGCAGGTTAAAACAATGATAATGATGATGGTGGTGGTGGTGGTGGTGGTGGTGGTGACAGTGATGATGACAGCAACGACAATGATGATGATGATTATGAAAGGTAGTGATGCTTATGATGGTGGTGGTGATGATGATGATGATAATGATGACGATGTTGATGATGATGACGATGATGATTTTGATGATGATGATTTTGATGATGATGATGACGATGATGATGATTATGATAATGATGATGATGATTATGATGATGATGGCGATGATGATTATGATGATGATGACGATGATGACAATGATGATTATGAAAGGTAGTGATGTTTACGATGATGGTGGTGATGATGATGATGATGATGATGAGTGGTGGTGGTTTTAATATCTATAAAAGATTTATTAATATTTATCGGAAAAACATTACGTACAGCTTGTGCTGAAGTACATCACCTGCTACCACTACCGCCACCACCAACACTACACCTACATTTACTACTACTACTACTACTACTGTCACAGCTATCACCTGGACTAAACTGCCACTACTAGTAATACAACCACAACTACCACCAATACCACTAGCACAACCATCATCACTATCACTAACACCACCACTAGCAACTACTACCAATATCTGAAATTGTTGGGGAGGGGACAAATCGATTACATCGACCCCAGTGTATAACTGGTACTTAATTTATTGACCCCCAAAAGGATGAAAGGAAAAGTCGACCTTGGTGGAATTTGAACTCTGAATGTAAAGACAGACAAAATACCGCTAAGCATTTTGCCCGGTGTGCTAACGATTTAGCCAGCTCGCCGCATTAAGATGGGCAAAATGATGCAAAGCATTTTGCCTGATGTGCTAATGATTGTGTAAGTTTACCACCTTTTATACAAGACAAGAAATACTGAGGAGGGGGGGAGGTTAGTTGATTAAATCAATCCTAATACAAGGCTATTGATTTGCTTTATCGACCTTGAAGAGATCGAGAGCAAAACTGACTCAGGCAGGATTTGAACTCAGAATGTAGAATGCGGGAATAAACACTGCACGACATTTTCCTCAATGTTCTGCTGCTCGTGTCAATCCTCTGCACTTTTGGCAGTAAATCTGCTCTCCCCAGCCCTGATCCATCCGAGATAACTAAACATATGAGCAATAAGCTCTTTCATACAACCAAAGTACATAAAAAACCTTAAAGGTGCCAAGTGATTTACTTGCAGCAGGAAAATTAAAGAATGGTGCCAGCAACACCAAGAACAGGGCCTTCCCCATCATCTACTATAAAATGCTGACTATATGAGGGAAAGATGCCTTTGTGTAAGATATTGCCCCTGCCAAATTGTAGCTGATCATCTTGGACTGCTGCCAAGAGGGTCTCTCCTAACTTTACAAACTTATCCAACCCACCACTACTCAGCCAAGTGTAATTGGAACACTTCAATTATTTGTGTGTGTAAACATTATTGTATAGAAGTATATAAATACTTATACACACCCACACATACACACACTCACAAACACACACACATACTTTTATATACGGATAATTACATATGCCAACATGCAGCAATACACAATGGCATGTATGCATGTGCATGGGTGAGTTCATACACATACACACACATTGATAAATAGATAGATGGATAAATAGAGAAAGAGAGAATGGATTGAAAGGAAGAGAGAGAGGGGGAGAGAAAGAAAGAGAGAGAGGGGAGGGAGAGAGAGAGAGAGAGAGACTTACGGAGCGATACGATGCAAAGACAACTTTGTAGATAGCTAAATAGATTCATAAGTAGAAATATAGGTGTGTATGTATGTATGTGTGTGTGTATAGATAGATAGATAGAGAGGAGAAAATTATACACACACATACATATGTGATGATGATGATGATGATGATACATATGTATGTATCAGTTATATATGTATGTATGTATGTGTGTATGTCCTCCAACCAAACCTTGAGCAAGATGACCATTCCATTTGTGACCACCCTGCCAGGCAAGGTGTATCCAACATCTACTCTGTACAATATCGTACATTGTAATACATTTACACTTAAGCTACATTAATCTCATTATAATTAATTAATGTAAACTCTAGTTAAGAATAATTGCTATTATTAAATTCTGATTGAACTGAAATAATTATAATTATTAAATCTCTAAACCATTTCATTATATTCTTTATGTAGAATAACATACATGCACACACACACACACACATAAAAGTATGCATGTATATACATTTGTATATGTGTATATATATATATATATATATATATATATATATAT
>NC_068995.1:2103309-2118309 GCF_001194135.2 Octopus bimaculoides | reverse complement strand
TAGAGAAATAAGCAGCTAATCTGTCTATATATGCAACAAATCCAGTAACTTCAGAGAACTGGAGCTACTAATTTGCATACTGTAGGTTTTTAACAATTTGTTTAATATCATTGTTATCATCATCATCATTATCATCACCATCATCATCGTTTAATGTCTGCTTTCCATGCTGGTATGCATTGGACTGTTTGACTGGGGACTAGCAAGCCAGAAGGCTGCACCAGGCTCCAATCTGATCTAGCAAGGTTTCTACAGCTGGATGCCCTTCCTAACACCAACCACTCCGAGAGTGTAGTGGGTGCTTTTTTACGTGCCACCAGCACAGGAGCCAGTCAGGTAGCACTGACATTAACCACATTCAGATGGTGTTTTTTACGTGCCACTGGCATGGGGAGCCAGTCAGGTAACACTGACATCGACTCATCTTATATAACAATTGTATATATAATACTCATTATATATATAATATTTATTGATTTCGACAACCAATATTCAGTTGTTTGATTCAATGAATGACAAAATCTTCAAGTTAATTAAAGACTTCCAGGAAAGTATCTGCTTGACTCAGTGACAGAGCAATGAAAGGAAAATCAAACCTAATCATTGGGATTGTGAAGAAGGTAGCAACTTAACCATTTGGCTGATGTTTTCTTCCCAACCTCATGGGCCAAGGTTCTGTCCCACTGCATGGCACCATGGGCAAATGTCATTTACTATATCCTCATGTATGTATGTATGTGTGTGTGTGTATGTATGTATGTATGTGAGTGTGAGCATGTGTGCCTTTGCTTCACCTTGTCTTGATATCACATGATTGTTGTAAATGCTTGACATTGATTTCCAACATTCACTGCAAACATTGCCTGGTCGTGGGAAAATATTGCGTTGCTTGGAAACAAGGGTTGGTGACAGGAAAAGCATCCAGCCAAAGACAAGCTGCATCAATAAATTTGATCCATGCCAGCATGGAAAAGTGGACATTAAAACAATGCTGATGATGATGATGACATATGTATAGGTGCAAGTGTGACTTTTTGATTAACAACTTCACTTCGTAACCATGTGTTCTTGGGTTCAATTCTATTGTATGGTACCCTGTGTGTATGTTTTAGTAGATGGAAACAAAAGCCCATCATTCATAACACACACACACACACACATATATTTATACACATGCACAGGCATGGCCATGTGGTAAGAAGCATGCTTCCCAACCACATGGTTCCGGGCACAGTCCCACTGCATGGCACCTTGGGCGTGTGTCTTCTACCATAGCCATGGGCCAACCAAAGCCTTTGAGTGGACTGGGTAGATGGAAACTGAAAGAAGCCCGTCATATATATGTGCATATCTATGTGTGTGTGCCTTTATGTCTGTGTTTATAACCGCCCCATGGCCGCTCAACAACTGACGTTAATGAGCCCATGTCCCTGTTACCTAGCAGTTCAGCAAAACAGACCAATGGAATAAGTACTAGGCTTAAAAAATAAATCCTGGGGTCGATTTGTTCCACTAACATCCTTCAAGGTGATGCTCCAGCATGGCTGCAGTCAAATGACTGCTACATATAAAAGAATAAAAGAATGTGTGTGTGTGTGTATACATATATATACATATCTATGTGTGTATGTATATGTACATATATATGTGTGTGTATGTGTGCGTGTTCGTGTCTATCCATGTCTAGACATCATGTGATGTTTGTAAATGAGAATCATCGTTTTACAAGCAAGGCTGTCCTTTTCCAGTCTTCTGGAAAGAGCACATCTGACCATGGGGAGAAGATATTACCTTGTTCAGAAGCAGGCAAGGGTCAGTGACAGGAAGGGCATCCAGCCGTAGAAAATCTGCTTCAACAAATTCCATCTGACCCATGCAAGCATGGAAAAGGGAACGTTAAAGCAGTGAAGATGTGTGTGCATATATATGCACACACACACACACACACATATATATATATATATATGCATATATATGTGTGTGTGTGTGTGTATATGCGTGTGTGTGTGTGTATAATATATATATATATATTTATATATATACATACACACAAGCATATATATACATACATATATGTGTGCATATATATATACATATATATATATGTGTGTGCATGCATGTATGTATGAGTGTACACACACACACACACACACACACATAAATATACATGCATGCATACATGTAAAAATATATATGAACGTATATGTGATTATGTGTGTGTATGCCTAGACACAATTAACATACTTATATGTCTGTATACGCATAAATAATAAGTATGTATATCAGAATTTTTACTTCAATTTTGTGTATATATACATACACATGTGTGAGTAGTGTATATAGATATGTGTGTGTCTGTGAATATAAGTATATTAATTGTTGTGTGTATAAACCTCCGCCCATTCGATGTTCGACTTATTCCACGGCTGATATAAATGTGCAAACGTGAAGGTGGCAGTTTCAAATGCCTCTCCCTACAGGTAACAACACTGAGTATAGGAATACTACTACTACTACTACTACCAGTAGTAGTAGTAGTAGTAGTAGTAGTAGAGTTGGTGTGGTGATAATGGTGGTGAAGGTGGTGATTGTGGTGGTGGTGGTGGTAGTAGTAGTCGTAGTAGTAGTAGAAGTATTAGTAGTAGTAGTAGAGTTGGTGTGGTGATAATGGTGGTGTTATAGTGGTGGTGGTGGTGGTGGTGGAAGTAGTAACATTAGTGAGGGTGACGGTAGTTGTAGCAGCAGGAGTAGCAGCAGCTGCTTCTCCTGCAGATGTCAAAGCGGCAATTATAATAAGTGTTAATGAAGATTTGTTAATGAGGTTAAGATTCTGTGAAGAAATTGGCAGGTAGAGACGGACGTGATGTGGTGATGTTTATGGAATTGGTAAATGGAGCAATGCAATGCGTTCTCCCACACACTATCAACGACTGAATATATATATATATATATATATATATATACACAGATAGAGAGAGAGAGAGAGAGAGAGAGAGAGAAATGGAAAGATAGATAGATAGGTAGATAGATGAATGGATGGATGGAAGCATGGATGGGTGGATATGTAACTAGATAGATATATTGTTATACAGGTAGATAGATAGATAAATGGGTAAATAGGCATACAGGAAGATAGATAGATAGATAGATGGATAGGTAGATAGATAGATATATAGATAGAGATAGATAGATAGAGATAGATAGATAGAGATAGATAGATAGGTAGGTAGATGAACAGAGTGGCAGAAAATAGAGTGAAGATCCACTTACCTGACTCGTGTGGTCTCGTCCATTTGTATTTGTTTGGCTCTGTCGATGACGGATCGAATCTGAGCGATCTCGTCCTCTGTCAGGTGACTAAGATCCGGTTGAGGGGGTTCGACAGGGGATGAGTGTTGGCTCGACGCCGCCGACGATCGACGGACCGATCCGAAAGAGTACACCGAGTGACCTTCCGATGCTGGGGTAGTCGCATTCGACGCAGGCTGGCTGGTTTCGTTTCCCATATTAGACACCTAATGTTTACCCCTGCTCGTGGGGCGCTTTGTATTTTTTGTCTATATCTCACAATCTTACTCTTTCTTTCTCTCTCTGAGGTGTGAGTATTTGCTCGTGTAACCATATATGTGTATATGTATATACATATACATATAAAGATGTGTGCCTTTATGTGTGCATGTATATTTGTGTAAATATATACGTCTCTGTGTGTGTCGGTGTGTTTATATATGTAGTTTTATGTGTGATGGTGTATGTGCGTGTGTGTGGCTTGCTCTCGCTCTTTCTCTTTCTAAGTTCACTCACAACCCTTATATATTTGTATGTGTATATGTATATATATATATATAGTTATCTCTATCGTTAACTTGGTTTCTCTACTTTCACATTCACTATGCTTCTGTCTATTTTACACCATGCATACATAAATACATATAACTATATATATATATATATATATATATATTTATTCTATACCACCCGATCTACTTATATATATATATATATATATATATATGTATATATATATATATATATATACACACACACACTCACTCACTCACGCACGCACTCACGCTTTACTTTAATCTGTTCCCTTTAAATCGTTTCCAAATTAAATTGCTTACTTGATTATTTTTCTCCTCCGAAATCACTGAAATATTTCTCCTAGGTCTTTAAAGGAATAATTCGTTGAAATTCCTCATCGATAACGAAGCCCTTGGCCCTGTTCCTTTTTCTTTTTTTTTTCCTCTTTCGCTTTCTTTTTATCTTCTGTTTTGCCATCAAATGTCGTCTGGTATGCTATTGTTTTACACTCAACTGATTTAAATAAAAGATTAAAAATATGGTATTCACAGACAATATTTGTGTAGTCACTATGTGTACGTGTATATAATTATATATATATATATATATTTAGATATATATATATAGATATAAAGTCCGGTGGTTTACAAATTTTTATATGTACACACACATTTAAATATGCATGAGTGTACGTCTGTGTCTATCTAGATGTCTATTTCGAATCTCACATGGAGCTCATATACACACGAATCTATGAAATATATATGTAATATATATATTGATATATACACGTAATTCTTTATCTCTTACACACAAAAGGATTGACAGTCTATGAGACGATGAACTTAAAGTACATGTATACTAAACCATTTAACACACCATTAGAAAGAGAAAGAGTGAGACAGTGTTTCAAACACATACACACATACTAATAAAGGTACATACATATATACATACACACACACACACACTCATACACACACAAATCACACTCACACACTCACACACACACACACACACACACACAGATAGATATCGATAGATGTATGTGTGTAAAAAAGATGGAGCGAGGTGGGACAATTTCAAACCATCGACATCATTGATAAAGATGGGAACATGATTACAGTGAAGAAGACATTAAGATAAATGAACGATGGGAGAAAAGTGCAGATAAATCCGAAGCTGCTGTTGGTAATAAATTTTTTTCCTTGCCAGGAGCAAGTATTGTTGCTGTCTCCGTCATCTTGAACGTTTTGTGTCACCTGCTTGCGGATACTGCCCGAGACACACCACACTCTCATATATAGAGTGAGAGCTCTGAGTGAGAGTGTGAGTGCAGGTGTGCAGGCGTAACTTACGTGCGGCGGTCAATATCGCCTTACGCCGACACAACGCCTGTTTTACATGTGTGTATTTCTATTTATATATATATATATATATATATATATATATTTGTATAAGCCTATATGTGTTTGTATCTATACATTTATATGTGTGTCGTGTGTATGTATCTATAATATATGTGTGCATGTGCGTGCGCGTGTGCGTGTGTGTGCGTGTGTGCGTGTGTGTGTGTGTGTGTGTGTAGTTAGGTCCGATGTGATTGATGTCAATCTTCCGTCTGATGTGCTCAGAAGAAGAGACGGTGCCAAAGGGGAAAGAAAATCGGAGCGGGAGGCGGGGGAGTGTCCTGATGTCTCTTTCCTTATCTGAGATGCTGCTCGTCTGCTAGCGAGCTCAGTTGCTTTCTTTTGATGCAATATATATTTTTCTTTTTCTCTCTCAATCACGCCATTGACAACCTCGTCATCATCATCATCATCACCACCGTTATAACGGAGAGATTGGCCAGCGGGAACTTCTGTACTTTACTACATTAGCGGGCCTACACACGCATTTGAAGGACCACACATGCATTTTACTTACACACACAACACGTGTATACTTAAAGAGAAATCTACGTGGTTATAGCCTTAAACACACACAGACATACACATGCATACACACTGTCACATCACATACCTAAGTTTTGTGACACACACACACACAAATACTCAGTTTATGTGCACGTGCAATGCCCTCAAAATATATACATATACACGCACACACAGAGTAGTTTTTTGTCTTTGTTTTTATTAGTTGTTAATTTTATTCGTATTATTTGTTTGATTTTTGTTTTTGATTATTATTAAGCTTTCTTTTAATCAAATATATCGTATTATTGTTGTTATTATTAATAATGTTATTATTATTTGTTATCGTGAGTAGAGGCACTCAGCTGAGGCGGGAGGCGGCGCAGCGGCGGTGGTGGCGGCAGCGGATTGTCTTGTAACGATGATGAGATGAAATGGAGGTGTGTGTGTGTTTGTGTGTCAACTGTGATAGCTAAGATGGACGACGGCGATGTTGATGATAATGATGAAGATAATATTGGTGATAATGATAATTGTAGTTGTGGTGGTGATTATAATGGTCAATAAGGCAGAAAACTACTGTTGCTGCTGCTGTTGTAGCCATGGTAGCAGGTTGCTTGCTGTTATTGCTGCTGCTGTTGCTGCACACAACCTCCTACAAACGCCACTCACACTCATGCTCACACTCAACATTTCAGCAGACGATAACTCGTTTTCATTGATGAATATGAAACACATTCGCTCTACATTCTTTCTTGCTCATTGCAGCCAACTGCAGTAATGCAGAATTCGTCACAACATCAAAAGAATGCACATATGAAATTGCACATTTTCAATATGGCATTTTCCACATACTTCCTTTTGGATTATTATTTCTTTTTATCGCATTATTTCATTTTTTCTCTCTGTTTTCCATAATTCCTTTTTTTTTTTTTTACCTTTTGGTTAAATGGCTCCTATTCCACTTTTTCCCCGTGTAAACATACACAGTTCCATATTCTCCTCGGTTAAAAATTCAATAAAGTTCATTATATAATTTGATTTTCTAATAGATACGAGTCTTTTATTTTTGAAATTTTTTTCATTCAATAAATTTTCGTGAAATTATCAAATATTTCTCCAAAAATTGGTTCTTTCTAAAATTGAAACAGTCACATTTTGTGAAATTATTTCGATTGTTAGTTCATTTGAATTTCAGATATTTTTGTCTTCTTTTTGCATCACAGCTCCATTAAACACACATATATTGAAGAATTCAATGATATGTAAATGTATGTATATTTATATATATATATATATATATATATATATATACGCAAAAATTAATGTTTAAAATTAATGTATAAATTTTTTTTTTTTCGCGGAAGAAACCAGTCTTTAAAATATCGAATAGAAAGCTGTCAAAATAACAGATAACAATGATAACAATAACAGATAATAACTGATAACAATAAAAGATTAGAAAAACAATAATAACAACAAATATATAGAGAACAATCAAGATGTCTCTTTTGTGGAGGCTGACTAGCTATACGCCCGTTAACATTAGCGAGTTATCTGCACGACAGTTGCTCTCCTCTTACACGCACACTTTTGTCTTTCTGTCTCTCTCTCTCTCTCTAGTGGAGACTGGTTATACGTTCGTTTCCAAAGTGAGCTATCTGCACGAAGATGCCCGGCTACTGTAGTAGGCTATCTGCACGATAACATGATTCCTTATTGTTTTTCTATGTTTTCTTACAAATGTCTCTTGTATCCCTATTGGAGAATATCAGACTATACGTCCGTCCAATCCATCGTGCTATCTGCACGGCAACTCTCCGTTGCCCCCTCACTCGTTCACATTGGTTCTTTTTTCCTTTCTCTCTGTAATGGCAGATAACTGACTATTCACCCGTCTCCCCAGACAGGTTACCTGTACGGTACATCTCTTGCCTTCTTCAGAAGTGGTCCCATCCAAATCGTATCTAACTCAACCGACGGCTGCAATTGTAAACACGTTCGATCCCCAGGCTCGTCAGCTGACAATTGCTTCTTTTTTTCTTAATCCAAATACATCAACGAAAATGGTTCTGGATAACAGAAAACAATCACAACAATAATCAACAGAAATTTACTAATTGTTGATGTGCAGCATTTTGTAATTAATCTCACAGCTGCTGCTGCTGCTGCTGCTCTGCTCTAATTGTTGCAACTATTGCAGCTGTCGTTGCTGCTGTTGCTGCTGATGTTAATGCACTTATCCCTGCTGCTCCACTTGCTGCATATCCCGGTGCTGCCGTTGATGCACTTATCACTGATGCTCTTCTTGCTGCAGCTATTGCTGCTGCTGCTGCTGTTGATGATGATGATGCCGTTATTACCCCTGCTGTTGTTTTAGTTGTTTGTAGATACTGCTACTACTACTACTACTACTACTACCGATGCATGCTGCTGATGTTGCTGCTCTTTGTATCTGGTCCTATCGATCTGTGAGAACTGTAACGCCGCCGCCGCCACCACCACCACCACTACTACTACCACCAAACACTGCCACCATCACCACAACCACTATCCCTTCCATTACAACCAACACCGCCGCCACCACCATCGCCACCACCACCACCACCATCACCACCAACAATAACAACACAACTGGCAACACCATTTTTATCGCTGCCCCTGCTGCTACTACTACTACCACTACTACTACTGCTGCTGCTGCTACTACAACGATCACATCCACCACCGCCACCTCCATCACCAGTACTGTTACGCTACTAGCATAACCAAGTACTCCACCGTCACCATCGTTATCATCATCATCACCACCTCCAACGTTGGCATCATCACCATCACCATCACCACCTGTGCTCAATTAAGGATCTCGTCTATGGTTGTTCTACCTGCTAGTAAGAGCAGCTAAATCTCACACAAATCACATCCTAACAACTTAGGGAAACAGATATTGTACAATGGGGGGGAGGGTCGTGGACTCCCTGCAAGGAGACAATGAAAAGATAAACCAGGTTGGTCACCCGGTTGGGATGGCTTTGATCATAGGGGCTCTCGTTCAGGGCTAGCCTGGGGCTAATCAACATCAACAACAACAACAACAGTTTAATTAAGCTGTCACCACCGCCACCACCATCATCATCAACATCTACACGATATTAAACGCGCGCATACACACACACATGTACACACAAGAATCACGTGCAGTGACACAAACACATGCACACACACACACACACGCCTACACACACAAACGAAACGAGATGCTATGGTACACACAGTGACATACACACAGACTCAGTTACATAGAGTGATACACATATAGAGATACATAGACACATGCATTGACATACAGATAGGCATACACACACACACACACACACACACACGTGCACATGTGTGTGTGTGTGTGAGAGAGAGAGATTATGTTCAGTTATAAAAAAAAACGACAATTTTACATTAATCTCATGGGTTTAATCTCTACATTTGTTGAGTACAAATTTTATAAATTATTCTTAAACAAGAATATTTTTGACAGTAACTTCGAAGTGTTGGTCCAGCTAAGCCATCTTCGGGCAGTCCGAAACTTCAAAGTTACTGCCAATGATATTCTTGTTCAAGAATAAATATGCTTGTATTCGTCAATCTTTACGTTTTGAGTTCAAATTCTGCCAAAGTTGACTTTGCCTGTCATCCTTTCGGGGTCGATAAATTAAGTACCAGTTGCGTGCTGGAGTCGATTTAATCGACTGGCCCCCTCCCCCAAAATTTCGGGCCTTGTGCCTAGAGTAGAAAAGAATATATATGCTTGTATATATAGACGCATCGGCACGTGCCACGATACACACACATAAAACCCTAACCCTAACCCAGCTGGTAGGGGCAGCCACTCATCTGCCATATCAACTGACATTAATTAAAATACAGGTAAGGAGTTTGGTTTTAAATGACAGGTGGTGGTGGAGGCAATGGTGAAGGTGAAGGTGAAGGGGGTTATATTGAAACGAGTGTTTAGGTTGAAGAGACAAGGAGCTAGAAGCTGTCAACTCTATCCTTAAGAGTCTATGGTCCTCTACTGACTGGGGTTGGACACCATAGCCAAATCTCCCTCAAGTCACACCTTATACTCTTAAACAAAGCAAAGACACGATAATCCTACAGGAATGTCCTTTTGCATCGGAATTGGTCTAAATATTCCTGGGTGTTGGTCACTGGCATCTACCATGACTTCCCCAGATATGCCAATTCCATAAAAACCATCTCCAAGAGATGTTAAAGTGCAAAAGCAAAATGTCAACTATAGTTGATATCTGCACATGCGCAACAGACTCAGATTGTTGACGATAACTATTTTTTTTTCTGGTCTTCTGGTCAAGAAGAAAACAGTGCCCTTTAACTCTTACAGACCTTCAAAACTGGTGGAAAGAAGTGAGGAAACTAGTGACCTGTCCCAAATATTTGCATCAGGGTGAACTCTGCAAAAGGCACCTAAATGACCAGGTGGTGCTGTTAAACCGGTAATGGTGTGTTTGAACTCAGAGCCCAAAGCTTTGTAACAACAACCACAAGGTTCCCTGTGCAGCATTCTTACAATCCTGCCAATCTGCCACCCTTGTTTCTTACTTTTTTTTATCGACTCTGAAATGATAAAAGGTAAAAGTGACGCCAGCAGGATCTGAACTTGGAACACAAAAGAACCGAAATCGATAATGCGAGGCATTCTGCCCTATTCTATAACGACTTTCCCAGTTCGCAACCTATCAGCAACACAACTTGAGTAATTTGACGAAATAGGTGAGTCTGTAGCTAAAAATAAAAACAAACAAACAAAGCATTTGTTTCTATGGAGAACTGTAAAGTGTGCCTTAAATTTGCCTGGAATTACATAAACTGGGTGCTTACCGAGTGGGGTTTAGTGAAATAAAGGGACAAATCTAAATTTCAGCAGTGTAGAACTGGCTGCAGAGTCTAAGTGAGACATTGTCCTGACAAGAAACTGAACTTCAGACATTTCCAGAACACACACTGAGAAGGAAGGAAGAAGTTGTGTAGTAATGGTGTGGAGGGGCTTCTCAGGTCAATATCTTGATCTTATTCATTGAATCATCGATACGATGGGTTAAGAACTGCTCAAAGACAGGGAAAGAGACGTCAATCTATTTTCCATATTTCTCTCTCACCATTTACCGCTCAAATTGATCCTGGTGCATGATAACAATCCCAAGATCACCGAACGTTAAGTCAAGCAGTTTATTTCCGATCAAATTATTAAGTTAATATCCCGGCCTGCTCAGTTCTTCGATCGAACTGGGATGAAATCAATCATGACATCAAAGCATAGAAAGCGTTGAATCTCAACCATCTGTCCAGTGTGTTCAAAGACTCTTGAAAACAAATTACCATTTTATGATGCCAATGCTTGATTGTATCCATGCCTCGCAAATGTCGTAAAAATCATTGGGTGAAAAGGATATAGCATTGGATATCGATCTATGAATATATTATTTCGTTCAATAGTAAACTGTTGTTTATGCTAATAATAATGTTTTTTTCACTTCTGCTTATAAATACAATGGTGTTTTGAATACTTTAGCAGGACAAAAGATTAAAACAAATTAAAATAAGGCAAAGATATTACCATGTATAACTAAAGGATATTTTTTATATCATATTTAATGAGGAATTAAATAATACAAGTTTAGTCATTCCATTCTTTTCTCAGACGACATGATTAAGAAATTTTTAAAATATATAAATTGTTTGAAACTTATGGTAGCCATTGTGTGGCGTGGGATAGGAAATCATCATTCGCCTCCACGCAATTAAATTTCCATAATGGACACAGAAACACAATAGAAAGTTTGAAAAATTAAAGAAGCTGTATATATAACACTTATTGAAAATTTAATCAGTAAAACTATCGCTGACATTGACTTAATATGGCTGCCTTTAGTGAAAGATGCGTATAACTTCAAGATGTGACATCAGTTGTACATGGGTCTTGATGACCTGGTGGACAATAAGATCGCTACTGGCCGTAGTTTGTTTGAATTTATTCCAGCAATGTGTAAAATATTTAAGAACAAGACACCTAATGACGATTGGGGATGAAATCCGTTTGGAAAATAAAGATTTGAATAGTTTTTCAAAATATGTTTAATTCTAAAAATGGTATTCATAGCAGGGAGAGTAATGATAATTTTGACTATAATTCATCTTAAAGAATTAATTAAATTATAAATTGCACCCTGCCCCTTGTCATACACAAATATTATCTCAAAGATTTTAAACTTTAATATTATTTTCAACCAAGGATTAAATATACTTTTTTGTTTATAGAATTAAAGTTGTTTATTTGAGTCTAATTTGTTTATCAGTTATAGACACGTGGTTTCGTTAAAGTTCTGCATCAGAACAAATATTCAGAAAATGTTGTTGCACGTTTTATATTTTCTATTAAGTTTACTACACAATACAGAAAGATATCGTGACATGTACTTTAATGAGTTGAATAATTTCAATCAAAAGAAATTATCGAACTCTCTAGGATATCTGAAAATAACAAACAAGGGAGATAATTTCTTTAAAACCAGACAATAGAAATTTTTGGAGAATATCCTTCTTGGTGTATCGTTTCATAGAATTATTCTGTATGTACTTTTCCTCCAATACTTTTGTCATGGCATGCTGCTTCTGTCACAGAGATCGTATCATTGCTGGACCCTTTTTTTTTTTTTTTTTTTTTTTTTTGCAAGAAAGCTGTGTGTAGAATAACTAAAGCAAACTCATTACCTTTAACTTTAATATATTTGGCCGGACATAATATATTTGATGTTGGTGGCTATTTACAATGATAAGGTATTAATAATGGTTGCCGTCTGGGAAGAGAGAAAAATCACGCTGCGTCCGTAGAAGCTACTTGTAGGATATTATGTGAATGTCCAGAATCGGTCTGTCTGCGCAAAAGACCGTAGCTGTTTCTTCAAGTGCCGGAGTTCATTTTGAGGTGAGGCATGGGAATCAGTTGGCTGCTCTCAACATTCTGCTTGGTGAATTAGTCACCAATCGGTTTAAATATGGTGACAAGAGGGTAAATTCCTGAACATTCAAGCAAGCTTCATGGTGATTGGTCGGCTGGTAGATCAATCCCATGAAACTGTGGTGTCTCACTCTTGGTGCCCAATCGAGTATCTAGTGACGAGGGTTCAAATCTCCGCTACATTTTCAAATTACTCAAATTTCAATTAGTTTTGCAAGAATTTTAATATGAAGCTTTGCATTGAGACCAATATTGTTATATTTCGGAAGAGGCATAAAACCGACAAGCACTCTTTCCTTTTGTTGTTTGCATAGAATTTCACCAAACACACGTTGATCTGTGCTGTTGTTCCTTCCTGTTTCTAAAGATGACCTGCTTATCAGCTTCGCTTTTTCTGGCTTCTGAGGCAGCTTGCCAGACCCATATCGGTTTACAATCAACGGTTACAGTGGAGTCATGTAATAGCAGAGACACAACTCGGTGAGACTCTTGCTTTCCATGCAACCCTTTTCTCTTTAGGTTCACATGTTGACCTACAAATATCTAACTCGCAAATGTTGATAAACAGTTGACCTTTTTCACCTTCTCCTCCCCTCAACCCCAAACAGTTGTTTTTCTTTGGAAAAAAAAAAAAGTATACTAAAACAACAACAGGTGAATGGGTTTTATAGGTATGTCTCTTCCGAAATATAACAATAACTTCCAAATTATTTATAAATATAAGACTATTGATCTACTTATTTATATATCATTAATGCATATTCTTCCTCCCTCGCATTTGCCTCCCCTCATCACTTTTAACCCAATCTGTGTTTTTAAATGTTTCACATCCAAACATGTTTTTCCACTTCCAAGTTCCTTGACAGCCTCAGTCATTCCTTAACGATTCATATTGTCTGTAGCTGACCCTCTCTCTCTCTCTCTCTCTCTCTCTCTCTCTCTCTCTCTCTCTCTCTCTCTCTCTCTCTCTCTCTCTCGCTCTCTCTCTCTCTCTTTCTCACTCATACACTCTCTCTCTCAATCTCTTTCTCACTCATACACACTCTCTTTCTCTCTCCTTTCTCTCTTTCTCCATCAACCTATCTCTCTCTCTCTCTGTCTCTGTCTTTCTCTGTTAGTCTGTCTATCTGCCTCTCTCCTTGTTTCTCTGTCTCTGACTCGCCTGCTGTCTTTGTCTCTCTCTCTCTCTCTCTCTCTCTCTCTCTCTCTCACTGTCTGTCTGTCTATCTCACTCTTTCTCTTTGTCTCTCTGTCAGTGAATCTATCCTTCTATCTGTCTCTGTTTTTCTCTCTTTCTCTGTCTGTCTATCTGCCTGTCTGTCTCTTTCTCTCTCTGTTTCTCTGTCTCTGTCTTCCACTCTGTCTCTCTCTCTCTCTCTCTCTCTCTCTCTCTCTGTTTGTCTCTCTGTCGGTCTCTCTCCTTTCTCTCTTTCTCCATCAACCTACTTGTCTATCTGTCTGTCTCTCTCTTTCTCCCTTTCTCTCTCTCCCTCCCTCCGAGATATACAGATAATAAACTAATAGCTGTCAATCTACAGATGTAAGCTCTTTCAACCAACAGACGTCCACCTCCAGATGTAAATCAACAAATGTTTAACAAACGGGCATCGACCTGCAATTATTCAACCAACAGATGTCCATCAACAGATATTCAATACACAAAAGTTAATCTATTAATACTCATTAATTAACAAGATGTAGCTGCTCTGCTAACAGATCTTGACCTACGGATGTCCAACTAAAAGATGCCAAGCAATAAATGTCAAACGAATATAAGCCACATTAATTTCGTGAGTCTGGGATGAGGAGCTACAAAAATCGGACGCACTGTCCACTCTCTTTTGGTCAACTAATGAAACATTTTGCCGACCACCACCACCATATCTACTACTACTACTACTACTACTACTACTATTCCTACCACTGCTACCACCACCACCACCACCACAACCAATATTACCACTACTACTACTACTACTACTACTACTACTACTACTACCACCACCACCACCACCACACCACCACCACCACCACCACTACTACTACTATTACTACTACTACTAGCTGCTGCTGCTGCTGCTGCCACTAATATTGCTATAACTATCATCACCACCTTCAGTATTACTACCACTAAAGTTACCTCCACCTGTACTACTACAGTTACAATTCCCACCACAACCGCTACTACCACCACAACTCCCACCACCATCACCACTACTACTATGAATACCATCACAACTAGCACCTTCA
>NC_068995.1:2100255-2102714 GCF_001194135.2 Octopus bimaculoides | reverse complement strand
GGGGGAGGGGGCGGAGGAGTAAACTTCACATGATTAAACATATTTATGTACGTGTGTGGGTGTATGAGTGTGTGTATATATATATATATATATATATATATATATATATACAAACACACATTTCTATGCATGTATGTATATGTACATATGTGTTTATATGTGTGTGTATGTGTTTATATGTGTGTGTGTAGCCTGAGAAGTAGAATTGATTTTCTTTAGAAAAAAAAAAGACCCTTCTTTCTTTTCTTTTTCCCTCCTTTCACATCCTCACTCCACTCTGCTGCACATATTCAATGCCAGTTAGATTCACTCAAAGACCAAGAAGACAACTAGCCAAGTGGTTAGACAACTGAGCTTTTGATGACACGGTCATAGGTTCAATTCTTGGTCCAGAAAGTACATTATACTTGGAAAATATAAATAATGCGGTTTTTTCAATTGTATGAACTAAAAGTTGGAGGGGGATGGAATAAACTGCCTGCATCATCTTGCTATAAAAAGCAGGTAGTAATTTTAACATACCCTTATTCTTAGTGCAAGTTTTGAAGAGTGCAGTTCGATTTTAGCAGTTATTTTTTCAAAGCTACAATGGAAGTGATAAAGGAGTATATTTGGTATATTTCACTTTATGAGTTCAATAAAGGCAACAATGCAATGGAAAGTGCGAGGAATATTAATGCAGTATATGGGGATCAGACAATAGTCTTGAGCCAGTGTCAAAGGTGGTTCCAGAAATTCCAAGCCAGAAACTACAGCCAAGAAGATGAGCCTTGTCCTGGAAGATTTGTAGAGCTTGGCAAGGATGTCCTGCAAGCCTTGATGGAACAAAATCCCAAATGTTAGTTGATTGTCTCGACAGGGATTCTATGGAATTCTTGACTATCATGGAGGTAATAGATTCCTTGTAGTCCCATGAAGGGCTGAGTGAACCTGTTGAGGAATGGCTGTCTCTTTCTGCAGGAAATATTGGACTCTCAGTTATTATACAGGACTTACTTTTCGTTAAACCTGGTAATTATTCTATCGATCGCTTTTGACAAACCACTAATGGAGATATAAACACACCAACACCGGTTATGATATGGTGGTGGGAGACAAACACAAAGATAAAGATCCCACCTCTCCAGCAGGCACACACACACATATGTGTATCAATATATATATATATATATATACGATGGGCTTCTTTCAGTTTCCATCTATCAAATCCACTCACATGGTTTTATTCAGCCTGAGGTTATAGCAGAAGACATTTGCCGAAGGTGCTACACAGTGGGGACTGAACCCAGAACCTTGTGGTTGGGAAGTAAGTTTCTTACCACACACCAGAATTTGTCTATAACATACAATGGATAATCTGTACGCGATGCCTGTCTCTATAAATCAAGTCAATGTCTCACCTCAAAGTGTCAGTATATTTAACCATCATCTAAACACGTGTCTATATATATATCTAACCATCATCTAAACACGTGTCTATATATATATCTAACCATCATCTGTATACACTCAGTGACTACCTCTATATCCAGTTAACATCTATATAAGGTGTCTGTCAATATATCCATTCATTATATATATATATATATATATATATATATATGATGATATATATATGCATGTATGTATGTATGTATATATGCATATATACATATATATATATATACACACACACACACACACACACACACACACACACATATATATATATATATATATATATATATATATATATATATATACATACAGCTGGTGTCTATATATTCCATTGATAATAGTAACCGTCTCCTTCATTCTAAACAGTGTCTCCATATCTGCAGGTCAAGTTGTTACCATTTAAAGAGTTCCAAGAGAAAAAATTCGTCGAGAGCAAAAGAGAGAGAAATTGTCATTTTCCTCTTCATTCTTTTGTCTTTATTCATGATTTTTCTCTATTTATTTAGTCAATAATCTCCATAAATTCCCGTCTCTACGGCGACCGAGGCAACTGATAAGCTAATTTGAAACAAGCACTGTGTGTTTTGCATGAGTTTTTCGTTGTTTTGTTTCAGCTTCTTGTGCAGACTAATGTTTATTCTAGCGACTTGTGTTACATCTGTGTGCCTATGTGTTTGCATACAGGCATATATATATGCATATATGCATATATACATACATACATATACACATATACACATATATATATATACATATACATACACATAGATACACATACATACATATATATATATATAGAGAGAGAGATTTGTATTTATATATATATGTATATATATGTACATACATACATGTTATATATGTATGTATATATTTATGTATATATATGTGTGCGTATGCACACACATGTGCATCTATGTATGAAGATATATAAGTATATGTATTTATATATATATATATATATATATATGTACATATGTGTGTGTGTATATATATATATATATATATATATACACACACATATA
>NC_068995.1:2099591-2100245 GCF_001194135.2 Octopus bimaculoides | reverse complement strand
ATATATATATATATATATATATATATATATATATATATATATATATATATATATATATACATATACATATAAAAATATACCAATACAAATTTATATACAAATATATATATATATGTGTATATATGAAACTACGTGGTGCCTGCATGTGTTTCTCTCTCTCTCTCTCTCTCTCTCACTCTCTGTATGTATGTGGGTGCACATAGCAACATATGTTCACCCATTTATATCTTATTGTATTATGGTAATTGCATTGTATTTCGTCATATTGTATTCTGGAGTCTACGTCTGTATGGTACTTCTGTGAAATAAAAACAATATCATTGCCAATACATTTCTTACCATTATTATTATCATCATCATCATCATCATCATCATCATTATTATTATTATCATAACTATTGTTGTTGTTGTGTGCTTATACCCCAACGACCACTCAGCCAGGGCTGGCCTTAACTCTTTGGTCAGCCAAGCCAACGTACCCAACCACCAAAACATAAGGTGCCTCTGTTCTTGCACAGTTTGTTTGCTTGATTGATTAGTTACATGGTCAGATCTGATATCTCTAAAACTAGCAAATCTGCACAAATGCACTTGTGTGTTTGTGTGAATATGTGTGTGTGAATATATATATATATATATATATATATATATATA
>NC_068995.1:2092732-2099409 GCF_001194135.2 Octopus bimaculoides | reverse complement strand
TTAGACTACGCCCATGCTGGGGCAACACCTTGAGGAATTTTAGCTAAATGAATCGACCCCAATACTTCAATCTTTTTAAAGCCTGGTATTTATTCTACTGGTCACTTTTGCCTTATTGGTTAAATGTCATTCATTTCCAATATTTGGTGGAAACATGTCTAACCATAAGGAAATATTATCTTGTTTGGAGATGAGTAAAAGCTTTTTGACAGGAAAGACATCTGACCATAGAAAGTCGGCTTTAATAAACACTGTCTTGCTCGTGTAAACATAGGAAAGTGGACATTAGAATGTGTGTGTGTGTGTGTGTGTGTGTGTGTGTGTGTGTGTGTGTGTTTGTAGGTGCAGGGATAGGTGTGTTGTAACAAGCTTGCTTCCCAACCACATGGTTCAGTCTGACAATTTGGCGCCTTCAGCAGGTCTCTTTCTTCTACTACAGCCTCAACCTGACTAAAGCCTTGAGAATAGATTCAGCAGACAGAAACTGAAAGAAGCCTGATGTGTGTTCGAAATTTCCCCAAGACACCCGAAACGTTGCGTTAACAACAAAGAAGATGAGGACAAACATCCGTCAAATGTAAATAATGTACATAATTCCTCATCTCTTAAATATAGAATTGAACACTCATTGAAGTTGCCACTCAGTGAGATTGAACCTAGAAGCATGTAACTGGGAAGCAAGCTTATTTACCCACAAAGCTAAGTGCATCATGTTGAAAAAATATCACTCCGTAAAATGGGTGTAATATGTTAAAAGCACCACTGTGTAATTTTACAATGTGTTTGAAATATTGTATAAAGGAAACGATGTCTCTAGGCTCAACAATTGAAGACAATTTATGGTAAACAAAGCAATTATTTAAATTCGCTTTCTTGTTTTCTTTCTTCTTCCATACTGATAAACACGCATACAAACATACAAACATACATACACACATACATAGATATATGCATACAGACAGACACACACACATATATGTGTCTGTATGCACGTATCTATGTATGTGTGTGTGTATATATATATATATATATATATAATTGTATATATATTATGTATGTATGTATATGTGCCTGTGTCTGTGTATATATGTGTGTGTGTGTGTGTATGTGTGTGTGTGTATTTTAGCACAAAAATTCTGCATGGGAAAGCGAAGAGAGAGAGAGAGAGAGGATCTAATCCAAAATGTAGAGCGTCATTTATCGCAAGCTGAAATATTCACATATCATGTAGACCCAAAAGCACAATGAGATGGAATGGTCAAATTTGGGGCACCTTTGATGGTAGGTTCACTCATCAAAGACTGCTGTGGGACTAAGCAGCAACAACAACAACAGCAATCTTTTACTCTTTTAAAAATGTTATCCTCTCTCTGCTCTACCACGGGCTAAACAGTATTGTAATACTTGATACCAATAAATAGATGATCAACCCAAATTTGAGAGTATTCCATCTATGGCCATCCTATCTATTTACAGGTATCTAGGATTTATATTCCGAAATCTGTTGTTCCTGTTTTACAAGTGATTGGGCAGAGATATGGTGCTTCCCAGCCACATGGACCCAGGGTCAGTCCCACTGTGTGGCACCTTGGGCAAGTGTCTTCTACAAAACCCCTAGCTGGCCAAAGCCTTGGGAGTGGATTTGGTAGACGGAAACTAAAAGAAGCCACACACACACACACATGTACAAAGGCGAGCCAAAAAGTTCCTGGCCTTGGGTAAAAGAATATACAAGAAGATCAGTTAATTATGATTTCATTCTACATATTCTCCTCTCAGATTCACACACTTATTGCAGTGGTCCTTCAGTTTTTCTAAGCCCTGTAAAAGAACTCAGAAGGTTGGTCCTCCAACCAGGTCTTTTGCAATACCCTTAAAGCCAGCAACTTTTCAGCACATCCTTGTATATAAGTGTGTGTGTCGGTGTGTTTGTGTGGTTCTGTATGTGTTTGTTTCTCACCACTGCTTGGCAACTGATGTTGGTCTGTTTACATCCCCATAACTTAGTGGTTCATCAAAATAGACCAACAGAACAAGTGTCAGACAAAAAGAAAAAATAATACCCATTCTTCAATAACTGAAAGAAGTAAAAGATAAAAAAAAAAAATAATACATCTACATTAAATATCATCATCATCATCATTGACGTCGTCATCATCATTACCATCATCATTATCATCATCATCATCATCTTCCTTTAGTGTCCATTGTCCATGCTGGCATGGGTTGGATGGTTTGACCAGGACTGGTAAGCTGGAAGGCTGCACCAGACTCCAGTCTGATTTGGCATGGTTTTCTACAGCTGGATGCCCTTCCTAATGCCAACCACTCTGAAAGTGCAATGGGTGCTTTTCCATGTCTTTGGCAAGGGTGTCATTTGCATGATGCCAGTATCTGCCATGACTGTGATTTTGCTTGGGTTGATGGGTCTTCTTCTCAAGCACGACATAATGCCAAAGGTCTCAATCATTGCCTCTGTGAGGCCCAACACTCGAAAGGAACTCAGCCACTTTGGCATTAAGGAAGGGCATCAAGCTGTAGAAACACTGCCGGATCAGAATAGAGCCTGGTGCAGCCTCCTGGCTTCCCAGACCCCAGTCAAACCGTCCAATCCATGCCAACATGGAAAATGGACGTTAAACGATGATGATGATGATGATGATGATATTCATATTTATATATATATATATATATATATATATATATATTCATTTTGGAAACGGCCCCTACTTCCATAGCCCGATGCCCATACAAGTCATTTGACTTGGTTTCTACTGCAGGTTACTCTTCCTTTTGCCAACCACTTTACAGTGAGACAGGGTTAGAGAAGGGGCTGGGGGCCGTCCTTGCTATCCTGCATTACACACATTATAAGTATACGTACGATTTGCTTCCACACAGTTTCCATCTACGAAAGCCACTTGGAAGGCTTTGAGTCAGTCTGGAGCTATAGTAGAAGACATTTGCTGAAGGTGTCATGCAGTAGGATTGAACCCAAGACCATGTGGTTGTGAAGCAAGCTTCTTACCACACAGTCACGTCTACATTTAGATTAACTTCATAAATTAATCACCATGTCTAAACAGAGACGTTTGTTAATGTCAGACTGAAAACTAATCTGGCCAATAAGTCTACAACTGGACGTGAATTCTCTAATTATGTTTTTGTCATTTTGTCATTGGAATGGTTTTTCCGATTCCACAGAACCATTTTTATAACATTCATCAATTTAGCTTGACATATTGGCTTTAAATTGATATGAATTTATTGAAAATAATATAGATTTAAGAATATACACATGTCTGTTGGTGTATGTGTGTGTATTTGTATGAAGGGATATATTTGTGCATGTATGTGTATTGTGTGTGGGCGTGTGTATGCATAGGTGTATGTATATAGTGCAAGAATATAATATAGATATGAATATATATGTGTATATGTGTGTGTATATGTATATGTGTGTGTGGGTGGATGTGAGTTTTTGTGTGTGTGTGTATTTGTGCAAACATGCTATCTTAAAAATACGCTATCTTCAGCAATGATATTGGATAATAGATACATAATATATGTAACCTATGCTATTGTTTTCTGTCCACTCTCCCTGCTGGTCCAGTCAGACAGGTCATCCTGATCCAAGTAATTTCATAGTGGAAACCACAACTATTTCCATAGACTGCTGCCAATACAAGTCAATCCACTTGGTTTCTACTGTATGATACCCTTCCTATTGACAACCACTTCACAATGAAACAGGGCTAGGGAAGAAGGGACCTTGCAATTCAATACATTCTTGATTCAGAGGAGAAAGTGATGGCAGCTGAAAAGCTTAAGAGGTCAAGTGAAAGGGGCCAGAGTATATGGGAGAGAGAGAATTATAGTGGGAAGGAGATGGAAAAGGACAATGGTCAGTAGCAGAAGTTGACAAAAGCATCGGTCATTGATAGAAGAAAATATTGGGAGCCAAGGGAAGAGAGTGAGTGGTGGCTGGCAGCAAAGCATAGTTGATGGGGGGAATAGAAGTGAGCGTGAGTGATGGCTGGCAGTAGAGGATAGCAGATGGGGAGGTGGGTCAGAGGCAAGAGTGAGTAATGTCTGGCAGTACAGCCTGAAGTCTGAGTTTATAGAATTGCTAAAATTGACATCTCCTTTATAGCAACATAACGAGTCAGGAACAGCAGTTTATTGCCATTATAGCTGTGTGTAATATATACACATGTGTATATACATATGCAGGCTGGCTCATACACATATGTAGGTATATATAAACAGTTACATACATTCACTCAGAAACACACACACACACATGCACAGAAAGAGAAAGTGTGAAAGAAAAAGCAACATGTACACATACACACATATTCACAGACACATAAAGTCTGATATACTGTCACACACACACTATCAGAGTCACATATACACACACACACATACACCATCAGACACACAAGCAAACACACACAGACATGCACAGACACACTCACACAGTCACAGGTGCACATGCATCTATTCACACATACATATACACACATATAAAGTAACACGTACACATATACACATACAAAGTAGCACACACACACACACACACACAAAGTAACGTACATATACACACATATTCATAGAGACACAAATAAACTGTCACACACACACAGATACACAAACACATAAACACAAGGATAGACATGTGTATAAACATACACACACACATGGGTGTGTGCATACAGAGAGTAGGTGATCTCCAACCCATAGCCGACTGCCAAAGCTGTTTGTCATCAGTTAAAACTCATCAAGAACCGAAGCTGGTTGCCGTTATTCTATTGATTTCTCTGATGAAGATTAAACGAAGAAGAAGGATTAAGCTTGAGATAAATCTTTACAGTAAACATCAGATTGACTTTAATACCATTCACAGAGAATATGGAACATCTTAGCAGATTCCTGCAGAGGATTGTGGTTTGGTTAGAAGCATATTGATGGGTGGATTCCATGGAAGGGTGGTATGGTGGTGAGGTTGGAATAATGGGTAGAAAGACATGTTTTCTCTGATACATCCATCCATTTTCTCAGTATTCCTGGGAGGGGAGTGGGGATAGTCTTCAGGCACCTCTTCCACTGGGCCCTATCAGAAGCAGCTGCCATTACACTTTCCTGTTAGATTCCAAAGCACAACCAACAGAGGTTATTTATATCATCCAACCATCCTATTCTTCGTCTATTCCTAGGTCTCTTGCTAGTTAGCATAACTTGAAGAATCCATTTGCAATTCTTTCCTATGGCATTCTAATCACAAATTTGTAGTACCAGGGTTGTGACCCCTTTATGCAAAAGAAGTAATGGCTCAATCTGGAAAGATCCCATTATCACTGAATTACACAACCTGTTGAGTAATATAATTCCAGAGATTCTTTGAAGGAATCCCATTTCAGTTGCTTGCCTTAACAATTGAACTCTTTTGGTCTTTACCCAGAAATTTGTGATGAGGATCAGCACAAAAACCAAACTGAAGAATGCAAATTTAGCTTTTCTCCCAGCCTCTCCTCATCTGAGGTTTATGGTGCATAAATTCTGTATTTCACCGTTGCCAACTTATAGAGGTGGTTGGGATTTGAGTTTTCTGCATAAAGAGATGTCTCTGTGTAAAACATTTAACTGACTCTTGGAGTGAAGCTTCAGGTTCAGAGTGACTCCAGAAGTTTTGGTGAGTGCAGGGTTATCCCTTGGTCAACTCTTCTCCAAGATTCAGTCTAGCCCTGAGTGCTAATACCTGTCGAAGGCCAAATTTATGAGGGCCCTGCGGTTTAGGTATGTGAGGATTCAGTTGAAGGCTGTCTCTTTGACATCTGTTCCTCCATGGGCCCCACCAACATGTCCTGATATCATGTAAACCAGCTTCAGCCCTGTCAAAGAGCTAAACAGATCCTGAGACTCAATGGGAAGATCCAGGGAGCAGGAGAATTTCAGAATGGACAAAAGGCAATGGGAACCCATTTCAGTAATCATCTCAAGTCTAGTCATGGATGGCTGAAGTTCCAGTGATGTATTTAATGGTGGCAGAGGAAGGCAAAGGGCTCCTCTCCAGATTGGGCTGGACAAGGTTCATACATATATATATAAATAATCAGAAAATGGAGAAAACCTCAGATTAACAAACACATCGATTGGACCACATTTATAGCTTACTTTTTAATATACAAAGCATGACATAACATATCTATATATACAGACACATATATAGAAGCATACATATATATATACAGATACACACGCATATACTGTATCATCATCATATATATATATATATATATATATATATACACACATACATAGATATAGATATGTATACACATTCACACACATATTTATGCTTATGCAAATATGCGTGTTTTGCATATGTGTATATATATATGTGTGTGTGTGTGTGTGTGTGTGTGTGTGCGCGCAAAGCCAATATTTTCTTTTGGAAAATATTTTTTCAAAAGAAAATATTGATTTGTCTTTTGAGTAAAATATGTGAGTGTTTGGTTAGGAGTGGACAACGTTGTAACTATTGACCACACTCAGGCCACTTGTGTCCAGTCAAGGCTACAATAGAAGTAATATTACCAAAACTACTTATTTAGTCTGTCATGTTAGGTACAAACGAAATGGTGGTGGTGGTGGTGGCGGCAGCAGTAGAGTTG
>NC_068995.1:2089423-2092611 GCF_001194135.2 Octopus bimaculoides | reverse complement strand
TGGTGGCTGTTGTTTTATTACAACCTCAGTTGTCCAGCTGACATGACTGTCATCATTGTTCTTGCAGTTTGTCCATTAAAGAAGACAGGTTCTTGTGACTGTCATATGACCTGTCACATGACCTGTCAACCATTCTGACATTCTTTGGGTGGTTTCCTACTTGATGGTTTTAATGCCATCTTTATTCAAACATTCTGCTTTGCCTTGCCTGGTGTGTGTGTGTGTGTGTGTGTGTGTGTGCGTGTGTGTGTGAGCGTGCAAGTGTGTATGTGTGTGCATGTCTATTTATATATATTTTTCCATGCTGGCATGGGTTGGACAGTTTGATAGGAGCTGGCTTTGTAGAAGACTGCACCAGGCTTCTCTATCTGTTTTTACATAATTTCTACAGCTGGACGCCCTTCCTAATGCCGACCACCACTCAGGTGGACTGAGTGCTTTTTACGTGGCACCAGCACTGGCGAGGTCTGTGTGTGTGTGTGTAGGGGGGTGCATGTATGTGTGCATACGTATATTTAACCTCAGTGTTCGGTGCAGCTGTTAACGTCTGCGACATAACAGAATAGATTGCAAGAGATGCTGTCAGAGACATTCTTGCTGACATCTGTCTGACGGTATGACAGGAAATTAAAGCCACTAAATGGTAAATGCCTGCCACAGTCCACCTGGACGTCAAACGCTAAAATACAAAGACACAAAGATTGGAATCAAATAAGAGAATACCATAACAACATCCTCGGTATTCTTCAGTCTGGTGCTGTTTAACCCTTGGTCGATTCTCAGAGATTGGAAATATGATGGCATTATAATTCAGAGGCAAAATTTGGTAATGATTTAATGGAATGGAAGGAATCTGAGACTGGCTTGCCATTAAGGAAAATTGAAAGGAAGATGAGGCTAGAGGAGGGGGAGATGGGAGAAGGAGATGGGAGAAGGAGATGGGGGAGAGGGAGGGGTGGGGGAGGGAAGGAAGGAGAGGTAGGAAGAGAGAGGGGGAGTGAGAGGAAGAGAAAGGAGTGAGAGAGAAGGAGAGAGATACAGGGAGAGGGAGAGGAAGAGAAAGGGAGAAAGAGAGGGAGAGAGATAGAGGGAGAGGGAGAGGAGATATTTGATGGTCTTACCATCTGGTTAGAGAAAGCCTGATTCCTTTAAGAAGCTAAGTTGATGGGAAGAAGAAGGGTTGGTGGGGATGGAAGTCTGTGATTGATAAGATGTCTAGGTATGATAAGGGAGGGAGAGGGAGGGAAAGAGAAAGGAGAAATAGAAAGATAGGGGGAGAGGAGGGAGAGAGAGAGAGAGAGAGAACCAGCTTAATACAAGATTTGAGATGGGGTTGGGGTTGGGGAGCAGTGGAAGCATTTCATTACAAAACAAACAGTTTAGTGATGTGGCCAGCTGTAGCATTCTAGCAGAAACATGGAGATGGCTTAGATTTTATTCTGAAAACAAGAAATTCTTGGAATAGATATTTTGGGGGAGGAGAAAAAAATGGTCATGAGATGCCATGGTATATTTTGTTGTAGAATGTTGTAGTGGTTTGGCCAGCTGTAGCACTCCGAAAGAAATCTTGAAGAAAATATGAGAACATGGTTCTTATTCAAAGGATCCATAATTCTTGGATGTTTTCAGGAGGGAAACCAGAAGAAGAAACAAGACATGTGAATGGGAAACAGTTGCAGGCCATGTTGTTGAGCACCTTGGTCAAGTGCCCTCTATGGTAACCCCAGGATGACCAAAGCTTGGGATTTGGCAGATGGAAACTGAAAGAAGCCCATCGTGTGTGTGTGTGTGTGTGTGTGTGTCTTTGTGTTTGAATTTACTCAGTCCCTACCACCACCATCATTTGACAACTGGTGTTGGTTTGTTTATGTTGGTTTGGCAGAAACAACTAACAGAATAAATACCAGACTAAAAAACTGAGTACTGGACTTGATTTCTTTGATTAAAACCTTCCAAGGTGGTGCCCCAGCATGGCCACAGTCCAGTGACTGAAACTATTAAAAAACAGATCTATGTTGTTGAAAACATAAAAAAAAGGATAAAAGAGGAGGCAAAATTAGGTCATTAAAGAAAGAGAGGAAATTCTAACTGACAAAATGTTTGGCAGCGAAAATATGGAAATGTTTTAGAGGAAGGTTCATCAAATTCAATGGAATTGGCAGACAGGAAAGGAGGAAGAAGAAAAAAACGTTTAATGGATTTATGAAGGAAATTAGAATATTTGGTTATTTGGTTAAAAGAATAAGGAATAAACAGGAAAAATATGAGAATTAAATTAACTCTCTCTCTCTCTCTCGTTCACTGTCTATCTTCTCATTTATATATATACGTATATATGTGTGTGTGAGAGTATATACATGTATGTATATGTATATGTATATACATATATATAAATGTGTGTGTATATATATATATATATATATATTTATATATATATATATATATATATATATATATATATATATATATATATATATATATATATATATGCATGCATGCATGTTTTTGTATGTGTATGCACGCACACATACACATTAAACATATATATACACACACACATACTTATATGTATTAGTATACATGTATGATGTATGTATGTGTGTGTGTGTATGCAAGTGTATCTGTGTGAATGTATGTGTATATGTATATATGTTGTTGGTGATGTCGTCACCGTCATCATGATCAATTAATGTCCAGTTCCCTTGTTGGTATTGCTTAAACAGTTCAACAGAATCTGATGAAATGGAGGAGAATGTCACAGCCAAGTGTCAGCTCCAGCAATGTCTCTATGAATGGATGTCCTTCTCAACAGCAACCATTTTACAGAGTGAAGTAGGGACACTTTTTCTTTTTCATGGCACCAGCATTAGTGAAGGTTGCCTTATAACTTGCAAAGTTCAGGGTCTAAAGTGACACCTACAGCTGAAGAAGAAGAGAAGAGAGGGTGGGTGATGAGGGAGGGTTAGTTACTATGAGTTTATAAGTTCTCTATAAATAGGTAAAAACAGACTTTTCCTTTTTACGATTACATACGAATAAATAACTTGAGAAAATGACCACTTCTGATTTGTACCCATTAGTGGATCGCGACTCATAGTTTGGGAATCACTGTTCTACAGCATTATAATTATTGCTAACATATATATTTATATGACATATATATATATATATATATATATATATATATA
>NC_068995.1:2082841-2088217 GCF_001194135.2 Octopus bimaculoides | reverse complement strand
TTCACTGCCATGTAGCATGGTTGTTCGTACGCATGCGTCATACAGTCTGCCTTTTACTCTGAGTGAGAGTCCCTTTGTCGCCAGCAGGGGTAAGAGCTCTCTAAACTTTGCCCAGGCTATTCTTATTCTAGCAGCTACACTTTCAGCGCACCCACCCCCACTACTAACTTGGTCGCCCAGATAGCGGAAGCTATCGACTACCTCTAGTTTTTCACCCTATATATATATATGTATGTTTGTATGTCATTGTTCAGTTTTATTTCAAGATTTCTTGCCAATAGAGAAAGAGCCGGTTTCTACCCTAGATCCAAGGCTCCTTCATTACAATTTCAACATCAACAACAGGGAATTCTTGTGTATGTATGTGCAGATTTGCATGTTTTATGTATGTATGTATATGTGTAGATTTGTATGCTTTGCTTTGTGTATATGTCTTCTCATACATATAGTTGCATATCTAGACATGCTCATATATATTTAAATGATAAACTTCTGAAAAGTTTTACAGATTTTTACAGTTCCAGTGATGGATTGGATCTGTAGTCTTCAAATCAGCTTTCTCCTTTCTGGTTTTGAGAATTCTAATTTCTCAAGATTGGTATTTATGCAGTGTGTTTACGCATGTATGTATGTATGTATGTATGTATGTATGTATGTAAATATGTGTGTGTGCGTGTGTGTCACACCTACACATCCGTGCATATATTTATACAGATATGAATGGGAGTATATTTGACAGACATAGTACTTCAAGGGAAGTAACTCTTCTTGTGGCATTTCCAACTCCATCATTCTCGTTTCCCACTTTCCTATGGACCTTTAAACTCCGTTTATTTCTGGCTTTGTATTTCATTGCTGCAAAGGGCTCTGAGCACTGGCCCTTATTGCTGGATATAGGCAAAGATTTCTACCTTTAACACATTACATATCACCCAGTTTTAACGCCATGACCGGTGACGTTGCCTGATGTGCGGACAGACGGGGGCAGTCAGACGCTTTCCATACTCATGGTCGCTGTAGCCCAGTGTTTCTCAACAGTTCTTTACCACTGGCCCCTTGATTCCTACTTTCCTTGAGTGGGACCTCATAATCATTCGATGTTTAAAAAAAATCATATGATATAGGATTACAATGGGCGCAGCTATGGCTGCGTGGTAAGAAGTTTGCTTCCCAATCACATGGTTCCGGGTTCAGTCCCACTACGTGGCACCTTGGGCAAGTGTCTTCTACTATAACCCCAGGGAGACAAAAGCCTTGTGAGTGGATTTGGTGGATGGAAAAGGCGGTGCTCCAGCATGGTGGTTTCAGCAATGTTCCCCCATTTGTAAGTATTCGGAGAATGTGTCCTGTTTGAGGATGCCTACTTCACTTCATTCCATGGGTTCGTGGAAAACCTTTAAAGGGTCGTCTGAGGTGCTGAAATAAATAAATGAACTGTGGGATGACATCAGCGGCTGGGGAGCTGACTGGAACTTGGGAGCCGACCGGAAGAGGAAGGGCGCGGAGATGACACGCGCACAGGTGGGGAGAAATTGCGTCCTTTTCGATTGGGGAAGCCGTGAGTGCAGGACGTGTCAGTACTTCGTCAAGGTGAGGGAATGCAGCTGCTATTTTTAGCATTTCGGGATGGGCCACCGCGTGGAAGGATACGTTACCACACGACAGGTCTGCGCCAACGAAGAAAAGGTAGGTGTCTTACCTCTAATCTCCCGCATTCTTTACAAGCTATTTCGGCAGCTAAAATTAGGATCGCTAGCGACATTATCAGGCCCTTTAATGGTGGGGGCGATGTAGTGGCCTGGATGTGTAAAATCAGGCTTGTGGCGAGATTGCAAGGCATTAGCGACTTATGGCACTATATTTGGAAGGGAGCGCATTGACTCTATATTTCGAGATGGACGAAGAAGAAGGACTGAGCGAGGAGAAGATTGAGCGACGTTTGAGAGAGGCTTACACCGGGTGTGTGTATACAGCCTTTATTAAACTGGGAACAATTAGATGGACGGGAGAGCAGGTGGATGAATATGTGGCGGAGGTGCGGAGGCTGACCACGCTGGCTGGGTTTACGGGAGAAGGCCTGGACAGAGCAGCGTGACTGGCGTTCGTGAGTGGGTTCCCTGACGACGTAAGGATTCGACTGCAGCAATTGGTCTGGTCGCAGTCCAATCACAGAAATCACTTTAAAAGGTGAACAAATTTAAATATCCCGCTCATCACTATCTTCTTGTAAGAACATTGTTTTATTGTAATTTTACTCTATGTAAAATCTACGCAAGTTTAGCTCCATTCCTAACCCTAACCATCTTGCACTTTGCCTGGAATTCACTTAGGCTTTGTGAAATAAAAACTAGTTGATTTCAACTAATATAGAAAATTTATTGTGTTCTGCCTGATTCTGTTTCAACCATTCACATGTTTTTACAGTTTTTTCGGTTGATCGATCGACCAAAGGTTTCCGCCTCCCTATTATATTTTACAGTTCATTTTCCTGTCTTTTTGTGTGTTTAATTCTGTGCAAAATATAACACATACACCTCTGGGGGTTTTTTTCAGTCGGTTCATTACTGTTGCCTTTTCTCCCCTCTGTTACCCGTTTCTGACGGTCTTTAGGCCGTTTCAGCATGGTCTAACAGACTCCTGAAATGAACTGACTCGTCCGCATTAAAATTCTGCTCTTAAAATAGTTGTCCTGTCTTAATCAACGCAAAGGGAGATAACTAAACAGATCTTAAGAGTAATCTCCCTTGCATTGCTAAGCGTTTATTCTTTCAGCATTTTTTTTTATTTTTTGCCTTGGCGGATATTTGTCTTCGAAAATTAGACCAATCTTGGATGCCGTCGACTTATATGGTCAAAGACCTTCCCAATACGATCGTTCTTGTATTTTTAAGGTTACGTAGGACTATGCTATCTTCTGTTACGACCCAGTTTAAATCGCTGGTATGTAATCTAAGAGATTTGGTTGTTATTTCTAGCAGTTTTTTTTTTTTTTTTTTTTGAAATAGCGTTAGACTGCAAGTTGTTACTGCTTCTCTCTATGTGTGTGTGTGTTAACAGTAGCACTCGAGAGCGACCTGACATTCTCTTTTTGGCCAATTCGCAACAGGTAGGTCAATTGGAAGGCCACTCTTGTGCTTCAAAGACAGATTAAAAGACCATCTTAAACGATGCAACATTCCCTTTTCTTCCTGAGAAAACAAGACATCAGAACGCAGGACTTGGCACCAGTCCTACTTCTCCTCAGTTCAAACATTGAAGCGAAGTCGAGTCCAGCATTGGGACCAACTTCATGCAAGCATGAAGGCACGCTGGCCAAAATGCTGCTCCTCTAAATGGAAACCTTACCTATCATTGTGGTTTTGTGGCATCGATCAAAGCAGGCCTTGCCATCCACTCAAGAAAACACTTCATGCATCATCCACAAGCACTCTGGCAGACTGAGTCCCTAACTGGTGCCATTTGCTGAAAGGTTTGCAAGGCTCCAGCTGGCCTCAACAGACACATTCGTGTCCTTAGAACATGATTACTGTTCTATTTTACTGATCCTTTATTTGTCGTTCATGACAAGAGAATCCATCATCATCATCATCATCATCATATATTTAGAGAGAGAGAGAGAGAGAGAGAGAGAGATGTGTATATATATATATGTACATATACACATATACATGCATACATACATACTATACACACACCACACACACACATATACACATGTATATATATATATATATATATATATATATATATATATATATATATATATATATATATATATATGCATACATACATACATACGTGCATGCATAATACACACACACACACACACACACACACAAGATTGTTCAGCTTGGTTAAACAGTGAGTTGCTTTTTTTTTTGTTGTATTTTCTCAAATCTCTTTCATTGCTGTTTGCAACATTAGTCGTTTGTTAACGACGTGCTCTGGTTCAATTCCACTCCTTTATTATTAACTGATTGATTGCAAATAATAATGAAAGAACTTTGACCAAAAAGAACAAAAAAATAACAAGCAAACGCCTTACTGTTTAAACAAGTTGAACAATCGATTAGTTAATAATAAAGAAGTGGAACTGAACCAGTGCATGTGTTAATAATATTGGCATAATGACCCTCCCTAGACACAACAACATATATACATATACGTGTGTGTGTGTGTGTGTGGAACTCAATATACACATGCTTCAGAACAAGGTTTTAGACGAGTACAGAGTGATGTAAGTGTGTGTGTGTGTGTGTGTGTGTGTGTATGTGTGTGTGTGTAGAAACTTTGTGCTTCTGTTGTCATCAGAGACGGAGGGAAACCAGTGGAATTCATAACATAGAGTTACCAAGTTACCAAGTTTTATCATGTGTTTCCAAATGTACGGCTGAGTGTATCATAATGATGAGGACATGTTGTGTGCTGGATTAATGTGTGTGGTAGTGGGGACCTTGTGTGTGTGAAGGTGAAGATTGTAGTGTGCTGGTGCAGAAATATTATGTGAATGATATTCTGACAATGAGGAAAGCATTTGTGTCCTTGTGTCCAGTGTCTTGGTCAATGGTTAAAGTCACCAATATTTGGTCATCATCAAGTGATGGTCATGTGTGGGTTGGTGACTTTGTAACAAGCTCAGTCCATTGGGCAGTTGGCCAGACCAACTTTAACTGACCAATGGCATTAACTTGAGAAATTGGCAATTTGTTGAGATCATTTGGACTTGAATGAATTTGTTTGTTAAATTGGTGGACGGTTAATTAGTGGATTGTTAATTAGAAGGGTAATGATAGTGGTGGTGGTGGTGGTGGTAGTGGTGGAGACAGCAGTGGTGGTAATGGTGTGCTAGTGTATTAAGTGGTTGGAGGTGGAACATGTGTGTATGTATTTATATATATTTATATATATATATACATATGTATTACACACATACACACATATGTATGTATATACATAGTTATATCTATATGTGTATATACATATGTGTGTGTGTGTGTATGTATATATATACATATATATAATTTTTAGAGAATCCTGTATCTGGACAAGAAGCACACTCTAAAAGGTAGGGCAGTCTATATTTTTTCCTGGTGAAGGTCAGTTTATGGGGTTACTCCGGGTTTCCCATCCATAAATGGTTTAACTTTATAGCGTATCATTGGACCCTAAGACCTGTTGGCCTACAACCTCTTTGAAATAATCCAGGCTTTCCCCTTCATATTTTAAAGAGGTCATAGGTCAACTGGTTTTGGGGTCTGATGATATGTCATAAAGTTAAACCCTTTATGGACGGGAAAGCCAGGGTGACCCAATAGACTGGCCTTCACCAGGAAAAAAAATATATATGTATATATATATATATATATATATATATAT
>NC_068995.1:2079805-2082509 GCF_001194135.2 Octopus bimaculoides | reverse complement strand
TATTATATATGTGTGTGTGTGTGTGTATGTTTGTGGTTTTTTTTGTGAATTCTCCCCATATATATATATATATATATATATATATATATATATGTATGTATGTGTGTTTGTATATATATACATATGTGTATACATACGTGTATACATATATATATATGTATATACATATATATATGTATGTATACATATATATATGTAATTATTGAGTGTTAACCACATGAGTGTTAACCCTGGATTTGGCCTTAGAAATCTAATCCCTGGGACAAGGCTGTCTGTATGATGGCAGTCTGGAGATTATTTCGTTTCTCAAATAATGCTTTGAATATCCACAAAAAACAGGTGGAGTTTTTAGAATTCTAAGAAATGAGAATGGAGAGAACAATTCTTATTTCCTTGATTTACAATTATCTCTTTGAAAATTGATCCCATGAGTATAACTACGTCATATATATATATATGTGTATGCGTGTGAGTGTGTGTGTGTGTATAAATACATATGGTTCCATTAACATGTGTTTCATCATATATATATATATACATGGGGAAATACACAAATGTTAATAGAACCATATATATATATATATATATATATGTGTGTGTGATTCCATTAACATATGTATATGTCATCATACACACACACACACACCTACATGAGATCACTGCTATATGTACAGGGTGTGTCAGCTTTTTTAGGTCATTTGTATGAATTTAGGAAAAAAAAAAAAAAAAAAAATATGCACAGCTCTTGAAAGAAAAGCTGTATTTGGAAAGAAATTTGGTAGAAATGATTTTGAGAATCCTTTTCTTCAATGAATGCCCTGTTTGCAACAATGGCTGCTTCAATAAGGGGCTGGAAGCACTGATTTTGCCTGAATCACATCATCTTGATCAATTTTGGGTGTAACTACTGGTTAAGGTAGACTTGAGACATTGTGTGGTGTTGTTAATTGACCTCTCTCTTGACCTCTACGCCTCATACATAACTGTCCAGTGGACTGAGGTCTGGTGAGGTTGGAGGTCAAGTGTCAGGTAGAACATTATCATGGAGATTGACCCACATCCATGGGGTTTGCGTTGTCCTAGCCTCATGAGACTGTGCAGAATCTTGTTAGAAGACCATCTCCCGTTGTGTACTCTGTCTATCCAGCACCTTGTAACTTTCTCCAACACCTCTGTATAGACAGTGGCATAGATTCTTAAGCCCTGTGAAAAAACTAAATGTTTCCTTCTCGGGCCATGACAGGCTCAGGAGGACTGGTTTCTTGGTTTCAGTGGCGTATGTATTCTCCTCTTGGCACTAGCATAGTTAGAGTGTGTGCCACCTGGGGCGACCCTTCCGTTTGCTGCTCCCCTCACTCCACAAAAAAAATACATATTGCCTACAGCAGACCCAGAAGTGCTGCCCAGGGTGGCCCCGCCCCTCCCTGCTATGCTAGTGGATGTCGGGCCATCACAGGATTAACTCATTTTTGTCAGCTGAGTGGACTGGAGCAATGTGAAATGAAGTGTTTTGCTCAACACAACATGTCGCCTGGTCCAGGAATAGAAACCACAACCTTGCGATCATGAGTCCAACACCCTAACCACTAAGCCACGTGCCTCCACATAGACTCTTAAGCCCTGTGAAGAAAAAAAAAAGATGAGGATGTATGGTTGCTGCTGACTGCCAGAGCTACTCCAGTTGTTGAGAACTTAGCTTGCATGACTGGTGGACCCTCATTCAGGTCTCTGCATAAACATCCACCATTCCTTCGGTTCACCTTTGATGTTTTAACTTGTGCTTTGCATGGATCGAACAATTCTCTCTCGTCTCATCTTACATAAACTGACCCCTCTGTATCACATCCAACTTGTACTGGATGTCCTTGTGCACAACACTTCTAATGTGGAATTCTGAAACTCTGAGGTCCTTTGAATTGGTCCACATTTAGTTGCTGATGTTGGATTCTTCGTCAGCATATTGCAACTTATCTCTGTATCACTATGCCTTCTCATTTGGTGGCTCAACCTAAGACCTGACATTATCTGACTGAAAAGTAAAAACAAATAAGTTAGAAGTAAGTTTAGGGCTCTTTTGAAAGAGGTGTCTCTCCCTCAAAACACTGACATACCCTTTATTTTATTTCATTGTTTGTACACTCCACCACATTTTTTTGGTGCAGCCCACCCCTAAAAAGAAAATCCAGGTTTTGGGATCTGGCCCAAATATTATTCAAAAGGTGTAGAAACACTGGACTTGGCTCCTTACAGTTTTGTAATTTTGTTGATGATGCTGACCCCTACGTTCTAGAGTAGGAGGAAGGCTATGGTATCCCTTTTAGAGCTGGGCAACAACAAGGTACCATACTGGGACAAAAAGGTGTTCAGGCACCCACTCCAGAGCCCTGATACCAGTTTCAGAACAATCCAATGAAAGGTAGAATACCCAGGCTTGCTTTCAGAATTAATCAAGCATTTAATCACAATATGAAATAAACAAACATCATAACAACAACAACAACAACAAGATTATTTCAAAATAATTTATTCTGATTTTTATAATTTTAATCTTTTAATATTTTTTTGGGGGAGTCTTTTGTGTTTTTCTTTTTTTTTGGAAAATAGTTTATGTTTTTTTTTTGTCTTTTTACATTTTATCTGTACAAGAATGTCCATAAACATGTATACAATGGTGTGTGTATACAGTGGTGTGTGTGTGTGTATA
>NC_068995.1:2073500-2078432 GCF_001194135.2 Octopus bimaculoides | reverse complement strand
AAGAAAGAGAAAAAATTAACTATAATTATGAATTAATAATGAGGATGAAGAAGAATTCTAAGGGCTAGAAATACTGTGTGTGTGTGTGTGTGTGTGTGTGTGTGTGTGTGTGTGTGTGTGTGTGTGTGTGTGTGTGTGTGTGTGTAGACACACACAGTGGAACTGAAGATCATACCAAATTCCTATTGTGTTGGAGTTGGACTTCCTTTGTTGAGGGTGACAGACAACGCAGGTGTGTGCAGTGGTGGGGACTAGCGTTTATGACACAGACACAGCTGAATAATCAAAGTGTTTGGTCCAAAATTTAATAAGCAGTGTCCTCAAAGTGGTTTTTTTTTCTCTTGCATTTTACCATTATTATCATTATATAACATAAATCATTATCACCATCATTCCAAGTTCAAATTCCTCTTGGGTCAATTTGCTTTTCATCCTTTTGGTGTGTGAGTGGGGGGGCGTCGTCCAATCAAGTACCAGCTGAGCACTGGGAGTCACTGTAACCGACTTAACTCCACCCTCCCCTGAAATTGCTGGCCTTGTGCCAAAATTTGAAAATTACTATTATTATACTCAACTAACTGGGTTCCAACCCTAAAACTACAACCACCAGCAAGAAAGGGGTCACTTTGGCCCTTGCATCATCAGACAGATCCTGGGGTCTTAAGAGTAGGGTACCTGCCCCGCCTTGAAATTCCTAAAGGCAGTTTCTCTCCAACCCTCCAGAAATGAGAACAATATCCTTTTGTTTTTTCTTGGTTTTGCCACCCGTTTTTATTTTTTTGTTCTTTTATTTGATGATACCCTCCCCTTGTTTTTGGTAATCCATGTTTGGATTGTCATCCAACATTTTGGGCCCTTGTGGCTAATATATATATATACATCAATAGTTTTAATAATTTCTTTTGACTAGATGGACACAAGACTGTTTTAGAAAGTAGGATGTAATGTATAAATGAACTGGACTGGACCGCAGTATATTATTGGTAGTTATTTTTAATCTTGTGGGAGTGGGGGGGGGGAGAACAAATTTTTTTGTGCATTTACACAACCCTTTGAATATTCAATCTGGACCCTTCTCTCTGAACTGTTCTACCATCACCAATATTCTATAAAACAGAACAAGGCCAGAAGGAGAAAGAGTGTGTGTGTGTGTGTGATCAACCGAAACCCTTCATCATTGCAATCAATGGAGTGCCAATATTCTTGGAAGAGAAAGGGTTTGTCAACACCAGCTCCAGTACTTGACTATTTACTTCATGGACACTAAGGTTGAAAGGCAAAGTTAATCTCTGCAGTATTTGAACTCGCAGTGCAGGTACATTCGCTTAAGTCAATTCCAGTATTTCACTGGTATGGTATTTCATTTTATCAAACACCTGAACAATGAATGACGTACCAGGGTTTGAACACATGATTCAAAGGGCTGTAAGGAAATACTGCTTAACATCTGACACTAACCATTTGTCACTCCACATCTGCCCTTCTCTTAATAGTTTCTAATAGGCCAGAAATTGGGTGTTGGTGGTCATGGGGTTTAGTTGATTAAATCAACCCCAGTAGTTGACTGGTACCTTATTTTATAGACCCTCAAGGGATAGAAAGTTGACCATGGCAGGATTTGAACTTAGAATAAACACCCCAGGCATTTTGTTGGATGCTCTTATGATTCTGCCATTCCTAATAATCCTTTATTTTGGCACAAGGCCAGCAAATTTAGGAAGAGTAAAGTTGAATATATCAACCCCCAGTGTGTAACTGGTACTAATGAACCCCAAAAGGGTGAAAGACAAAGTTGACTTCAGTGGAAATTGAACTCGGAACAAAGATGGATGAAATACCAAACAATCATAATATTAGTTACTAATAGGAGTACAAGGTTAGAATTAGGAGTGGGTGGAGTGTAGGGCAGAGGTATATTATAAAAAAAATTTGATCCCAGTATCTCACTGATATTTTATTGAACCAGGAATTATGAAAGTAAAACGTAAATACTGCAGGAATATTAACTTTCTGATTCTGTCAAACCACTGCACAAAATTCTGATTTTGGCACAAGACCAGCAATTTTGAGGTGAGTCAGTTACATCATTCCCAGTACTTGACTGATACTTAAATCCCACCCCTTAAAGGATGAAGAGTGGAGTTGAACTCAGAAAGTAAAGAGCCAAAAGAAATACTGCTAAGCATTTGTCTTATGTGCCAATGGTTCAGCCAGCTTGCTGCTGCAAGAGGTTCAAGAGCTGAAATTTGGGGGATGTGGGGGTGAGGAGTGGTGGTCAGTTTCATCGACACCTGTACTAGATGAAAGGCAAAGCTGACTTTGGTGCAATTTGGACTCTGGACATAAAGCTGGAAGAAACGCCACAAAGCATTTTGTCTCATGATTCTACCAGTTCGCTTTTAGCATCAGCACAAAGCCAGAAACTGTGTAGGTAGTGGTCAGTCAGTTAAACTGAGCTCAGTACTTCACTGGTACCTTATTTCATCAACCCCGGAAGGATGAAAAATAAAGCCAACGTCGACAGGATTGACCTCAGAATGTGAAGAACTGGAAGAACCACCACAGAGATTGTTATACTCTGCTCTTGCAACAATTCTACCAATCAGAATCTTAGTTCCTAACCTAGTTGGAAGGGGTTAGCTGATACGGTTGACCCCTGTATTCCACAGGTACTTCATATTCTTATCGACCTAAGAAGGACGAAAGGCAACACTGACCTTGGCCAGGGAAACTGAAATATTGATTTCAAATTTCTGGTACAAGGCCGGCAATTTCTGGGAAGGGGACAAGTTGATTACATTGACCCCATTGTTCAACTGGTACTTATTTCATCAGCCCTGAAAGGACGAGAGGCAAAGTTGGCCAATGGCAAAAAATGTTTTCTGCCTCTGACAAGTCTCATCCAAAGAATTATTATTATTATAAAGACCTTTTTATTTTTTATTTTGTAGACAAAAGCAATTCATCAAATGGAGTCAGTCTTAATATATAACTGGTACAATATATAAGGTACCATAGATATTACTGGTACTAAATCTTACCGCTTTTGATAGAATTTGAACCCAGAAGTTAAACAAGGTAAAAAAAATTGATCACATCTTCCAAAAATTAATGCCCTCATTAATGATAAATAATTATTACAGATTAATATTAATGAAATTGTGAAAACAAATGTAACATGCAACAGAAAATATATCTATATGGGAACAAAGAACACCTTTGTGGTGGGCGAGTCAGGCAGGGGAGTGGTGTGTGTGTGAGCTACGTGGTAAACAGACTTATGAGAAATATCACATCAATATCACAAGATAAATATGAAATGTATGGTTGCTTTATCCCTCATAGCTGATGCCATACTGGAGACATGTGTGTGTGTGTGTGTGTGTGTGTGTATGCTTGCACACGTGCACATACACACACAAACATATATCACTTGTTTCTGTCTTTCTGCAAAGACTGGAATGAGAAACTCAAACAATTTCTGAAACTTTCAGCTTTCAATAAAATCCTATGCGTTTATCTTTAGATTTGTTTATGTGTGTGTGTGTGTGTGTGTGTGTGTGTGTGTGTGTGTGTGTGCGCGCGTATAGGGGGTGGAGAGAGATGACTGATGTGAGAGAAGAAGACCAGGAGAGTGTGTGTGGGTGTGGGTGTTGAAAGTGGTGACTTGTGCAAGAAAGTGAAAGTATTTTGACTGAATATGGGAAGTTTATGAAAATAGCGCCACCTACTGACAGATTCTGAGTATAATTGTAATGCACACACACACACACACACACACACACACACACACACACTTTATAAGACAAAAATGTGTATATGTCTGCAAAATTATACTGCACATATACACACAAAGAACATGACATGGGGTTGGGTGGGGAGCAGACAAACTGTTTATGTGGCAGTGGGGGGTGGGAGTAAGAGTGGACAGTGAATGGAAAGATCTGCCACAGAATTAAAATGTAAACCAGAGACAACAAAGGACAATAAAGAAAAAAACCAGCAAGTCGATTGGGAGGGGGAGGGGAAGGTCGAAAATGTTGAGATCAATTTTAAAAAAGTGCACTTTTAAGATGTGCAGCAGCAGCAAAGCTGGTGCCTTCTTGTTGATCTGACGGTGCACTACAATGTAAGTGATTAACAGCTATAACATATTGTGGCTTAGAACTCGGTGTGTATGTGTGTGTGCAATTGTGTATATATGTATACTTGTGTCTATGTATGCATACTGTATGTGTGCAAATGTGTGTGTGTATGCTTGTGTGCATGCATGCGTAAACACCATATTGACAAATTTTCACCTCCATATGTCTAAGAAATAATGTTTACAGAAAACATCCGAGAGATAAGATTTTCAAGAGCAGAAAAAAGGATCAAGTAAGATGACATTTAAAGGGCCCAAGGAGGGCCTGGAATATTTATGATGCTTTTATGGGTAAATTGAGGATCCAGAAGAGGAAGGGTTCTGGGGGAATTAAGGATCTGGGAGAATAAGACCTTCAGTGTAGATGAAGGACCTGGAAGCAAGAAGAAGGACTTAATCATCTTCAGTATAAAAAGGATTAATCCATCAACAAGGGTCCGAATAAAGATGAAGAGGTATAGAGGGAGAGAGAAGGGGGCAGTGTGCGTGTGTGTGTGTGTCATAGAAGTATATAGATTTTAAGAAGCTATATTAGAATAACCCCCACCAAAAACAAAAGGAAAAAAAAAAAAAAAAAAAATCAAGCAGAGACCTCGAACTTGCTCTAACATTAAAACAAACCCTAATATGTACATTTATCATTGTTGTTGTTAGTTCTTATTGGTATTGATCAGTTTGGATTTAGATATGAGGCAACAACAACCTTTGAGATATAATTAATAATCAAGTAAGCTAAAGTAAAATTAAAAGTGACAAACCCAACAACATACAAGATTTTTTTTTTTTGT
>NC_068995.1:2071849-2073091 GCF_001194135.2 Octopus bimaculoides | reverse complement strand
GTGTGTGTGTGTGTGTGTGTGTGTGTGTGTGTGTGTGTGTGTGTGTGTGTGTGTGTGTATGGAAGGGGACTGGAGGCAGAAATAGTTTGACTAACTCTTGAGACAGGAACAAACATAACTGATCCTTAATGTAGCTGCAGAAGAAGGGGGTTAAACAAAAAGAAAAGAAAAAGTAAAAAGATAGTGACAAAAAGAAAAAAAGTTGGGATTTGTGAGTCCTTGTATGTATGTGTACGTGTGTGTGTGCATATGTGAAGGGGATCCCAGCCCCAACCAGCAACTGAAGCATGGTCAATAATTTGATAACTTTGTTTTCCTTGAGTGTATCACCTCTCAGAAAGAGAAAAACTATAAAAACATCAACAGTAATAATAATAATGATAATAATAAATGGTTTCTGATTTAGGCACAAGGCCAGCAGTCTTGGGTTTTTTATTTTTTCCTTGTTCCTCTTTTTTTGAGAGGAGAAAGTTGGTCGATACTATCGACCCCAGTATTTCACTGGTACTTTATTTCATCGACTCCCAGAGAGAGGAAAGGCAAAGTTGACCTCCACCGGGAACTGAACTTAGAGCGCAAAGAACTGGAAAAATACAACGAAGCTCTTTTTTTTTTTCTCTCCCCATGTTCCAACGATTCTGCCAGTCCACCATCCAACAACAGTAATAATAATAATAATAATAATAATAACAATTATAAGCTATAAATGAACAAAATCTCAGAATTGCTAATTGCAATGTGAATCTTTTTGATTTTTTTTTTCATATCTAAATTATACACATAACATGCACGCACGCACGCAAAGAATCAGACATGCAAAGAACATACAATATATATATATATACATCCTAACATACACACACACATACACTCCCTAACATACACATTGGAAAGAAAATTGAAAGAGGAAAAAAATACTAAGTCTTTGAACAGAATTATTCCAAGAAAGAGGAACGTTTCTATTGAAAATATATATATATTTCTCCAGAATCTTCTGGAAACTGAAGTGATGTGGAGTGGGTAGTTTATAAGGGGGCAAGAGGGAGACAGAGAAAATATATTTGTTAGTTTTTTTGGTTTTTTGGTTTGTTTTTTTTTTTTTGCATTGTATGTGTGTGACTAAACTCCTTCCAGACATCCTGTCATTTAATTGTGTATGTATATGGTTGCAGGGAGGGGGGAAGGGGAGAGAGGGGTGAGGAGGAGGAGCAATAGCAGTAGCAGGGAGAGAGAGAGAGAGAG
>NC_068995.1:2063717-2071739 GCF_001194135.2 Octopus bimaculoides | reverse complement strand
GGAGTGAGTGAAACAAAAAAGGGGCAGAGGGACCAGGTGAAAAGTGTGAGGTAGACCCTGCTGAGGGTCCATTTTCTTCTTTTTTTAATGTGGTGGTGGGGCAGGAGAAGTAAAAGTAGAAATGAGCAAATAAGAACAAATTCATAAAAAAAAAAAGAAAAAGATATGGAGCTCTGCCATTATAGGGGTAGGGGTGGGTTCAGAGATGGAAGTGGTGAAGTGTAGGGATGGGCATGTGTGTGTGTGTGTGTGTAAGGGAGAGAATGTGGTTAAGGATGTATATACGTGTGTGTGTGTGTGTGTGTGTGTTTGGATGAGGCTAGGAACATTGTAAATAGGGTTGTGGACAAAGTGGACACGAGGAGATGGAACTATTGCCTACTTGATAAAATGGTAAATAACTGTAGTACTGACTGCCGCCACTGGAGTTATTGTAAGGTCCATAGAATACTTGGTCCAAAATCAAATTATTTAAGTTGTCAAACTGTGGTAGTTGAAGGTATTTACTCTGTGCTTTCTGTTCCTGTTCTAGCAGGATCTCACAAGCCAATTGATGTATAAGATTTAGTGTCTGTCTTCGTTCATGGCCCATCAAACAGATTGTGCTGTCGTCAACCACTCGGTAGAGCGTCATCAAGTATTCATATTTCAGATCCTCCTCACCACTAAAATGGTTTGCCAGATAAGCATCCAGCTTCTGTTTTTGTTGCGACAAGTCGCTGAAATCTATGAAAAACCTAGAACACATGTAGCGCTCCATGGCACGGATGTCCACGTTGCCAGCTGGTGTGTAACGCCTCACTAACAGGTTACAATATTTCAGCAAGCCTCCACCCCGGATCTCTTCTGGGTTTCGTGTGGCAATTAGCTTTTCAGTTAAGTGGAACCAGGCTTGTGAAAAGTCCCCATACACACTCTCGGCTTTCACAGTTGGGTAAAAATGTTCGCTGGTCGGAGTGTTGGAAACTTCGTAGAACGTTAACAAACTGTCCAAGATTATCTGAAAGGAATCAACACTAAATTCAAACTGACGTTTCATTTTGTCCACAAACTTAAGCTCCACATTTTTACCTTTATTATTCGAGAGTGATATCAAACTCCAACGGTCGCCATGTTCATTGCACACTTTTACCATTTTCTGAACATAAGCTTCTTTCAAGCTGCAACTGGACATCCTGTCTTTACTGACGCCAGCTGGCAGAAAGTCTAAGAGGCAGCCAAGAACACAATTCTTCACTTTTTGAAGTTCATTCTGGTTGGAGAGATCAATCCCAAATATCAAGTCCAAGTCATTATAAGTCTGAGAAGTATCTGTCTCTAAGACATAGCTGGCAGCACCGCCATTTAGACGCATATCTCGAACATGGACCCCTTCAGATTTCAGCTTTTGGCGAACCAGTTGGATGAGATCCTTCAGTTTAACATCAAGGGTAGGGAAATTGCCACGACCATGGATTGGTATGGATGCCTCCATCACTTCCACAAGTCGCATCAATTGGTCATATTCCAAGACCTTGAAACGACAAGAAGACTGTGTGTCGTCAAGTAATTCTGTTGAGCCGAAAACAAACATCTGATCACTTAGACTTGAGCCATCCTTGTTGCAGTCCTCTTCATCGTAAGCTTCAGTCGGCAGTTCATCTCCTGCCTCTTCTGCCTCGATGTCAACATCGGCGACTGGCTCTACAGTAACCACAGTAACAGCATCAAGGTCTGCAGTCAGCGAAGGTGTCTCAGGTGTTGTCTGGGTGTCATCGGTGTCCTTATCAACCGCAGCAGTGGTGTTGGTGTTGGTGGTGCAACAGACAGCAGCGTCTGCAGGTGCAACTGAAGCAGAAGTGGCTGAACCACTAGATATGGCAACAGCACAAACACTATCCGTAGCCATTGCCAAGAGTTGTCGTCTTTACAACTTTATGGCGGTTTCTGAGGAGCGGATTCTGAAAAGAGAAAGGAAAAAAAAAAAAGATTGTTACAATATTGTTTGGTAATAATACAAAAGTAACAACAAAACATACAGAAATAACCAACAACCACCACTTCTATAACCAACAGTTCCCATTTGTCAAACCAATGAGGTGGTGGTGCTTTGTATAGTCACGCAATCTTCAAAAATAACAGCCAAAACCTCAAATCCTACCATATTTTAAATAAGGAAATGGCATCCCTAAAGAGGCAGGATGGTCCTGACGGGAACGTCTTTAATCATGGGCCTGCTGGATCAGGGCTGACCTGGGGCCAAACACCACCACCACCACCATCATACCACCCCCTTCCTTCCTACACATTCAAATAGCCACAAGATCGGCTGTCTGGACAAACATTACTCTGGTCAACATCTGGACAAACATCTCTGAAGCAACAGACTGAACATAACATTGACCATTTGACCGTCATATTCAGACCAAAACTGAACACAACGGTCGACCACATGCCTTTGACAATATGGCCACCACTCCCAAACACTAGTGGGTGGGGTATCAGATCGAGCTGGGATATGTAACAATAGTAGGGTCCAGCTGATAGAGCCATGGGTCAGTGTTGAGACAGGAGTGACCATAGGCTATTCAACAATACCGTCCACTCAGGTAATAACAACGATGTTGTAAACAGCTGTTCTTAAAAAGATAATTGTGTTTGATTGACCATATTTGGTGATAGTTTCAATACAGAATAGGTGAGAGAGAGAGAGAGAGAGAAGCAGAGTTAAGAGAGACGTTACACTAAGAGAGACGTTGGGAGAAAGAGAGAGATAGAGACAGGTTAAGAGGGAAAGAAAGATTTGGTGACATAGAATCGTAAAGACAGACGTTAAGAGAGAGAGAGAGAGAGATGAGTTAAGAGAGAGAGGGAGAAGAAGAGTTTGTGAGACTCAGTGTCTCGTAAAGAGGGGAAGTGAGGGAGAGAGAAAGAGAGAGCTGTGTGAAGGAAAGTGAGGGAAAGGTTGACAGTGTTGGAAAGGGGGAGAGTAAACACTGAGTATGTGGCCGGTGAGAGAAGGGGAGGAAGGGGAGATTGATGTGATGTGTGCGAGACAGTAAGAGGCAGTCGAGAGAATGTGTGTGTGTGTGCTCGGAGGTGGCCAACTGACGGTGCCAACTCGCCAAAAGAGTGAGATGGAGACGAGAGAGACGAGGGGTGGCGGGGGTAGAGTGCAAGAGGGAAAGATAGAGGTACACGGGTCAGAGTGGTGAAGGGGATGGAGAGAGAGAAAATTAGGGTGAAAGATGGAGAAAATGATAATATAGGACGGTAGCGAGAAGGGAGTAGGAGGAGGAGCGATTGAGTAAGCGATGAAGAGAGAGAGAGAAATGTGTGTGTTGATGACGACAACAGGCAGTGTGACAAGAAGCAATCTATTGGTCGTTTGTATCCTAGCAACGCCTTAGAACTGTATCCTACGTCAACAGGTTCTCGCCTCACCCCCAGCTACACCCTCTATGTCGACAATATGGTGAGAACGGCCTTAGTAAGCAACACGAAATATTGCAGTCTGCTGCACATTTCAGGGTTATAAGATATGTTTAAAACAGATGCGCGGGTTCGTGTTGGAAGTCAGCTTGTAATAGTTACCCTGCTTGTCGTACCCGCCACCGTTACAGCCGATAGAACCAGCGCTAACTACTGTATTTGAACAGAAATACTTAACGCACGGGTTACGTGTTGGCGGGTGTTTAGAAATGCGAACTGTTCGATTAGAAAGATATATAGGTGTGTGTGTGTGTGTGTGTGAGGTTAATATTTTTAGTAATGATGTAAAAGTGAAATAAATCCTAAGTAGGACAATAATAACGACAATAAATAAAAAAAAAACGAAGCTTGTTACTGATATTATTCTAAGAGAAGAAAGTTTTCCACGCCATGTTGAAGGAGAGATGTTACACCACCATCAGTCGAAGTTACACAATATGGTGAACTTTTGCACATGTTCAACACGGTCAAAAGTGAGTGTTTTCGTGTCAGAAGAAGTGAACATACTGGAAAGAGGAAATTTAGTAAGATTTCTACAGGTGGGAGACTTGGGAACGGGAAGTTCTTCAAACCACCGAGGCATCACTTCTCCCTCTCTCTCTCCCACCCTGTTTCTCCCTCTCTCTGACACACGGGGTAAAAAGAGAAGGAAAGAATAAGAGAGAGAGGGGGGAATTTTTAATGTCATTCTATATGGCAGAATTAACCTTATTTTTTCTTCCTTCCCTTCTTCCGTGGTCGGCAAAATAAAACACTCATCGATAACTGTGATTGATTCCAAATATGGCCTCGTGCCAATCTTAAAAACATTATTCCGATAACATATGTGGAGGAAAATACTTTTTAATTTCTTTTTTTATCATTTCTTCCTCTCTTTCGAAACTTTCCATTTATGTAGACACAATAACTGCTGACTTCAAGCAACAAACATACTTTGTCAGCAGTTTATGAAGAAACAAATTTCAAGTGTTCATTAATTTCTTTTTCTTTTAACGGAAATATATTTTCGCTGAATTTCGAGATGCAAGAACACTTGTTTTAAAAAATTACTCTTGGAGAGTTTAAAAGTTTTTGGCAATTGTTATACATTTACGAAACGGCCAAATTCCTGTATTTGCTTCGTTTACTTTCTAAATCTTCATTTTTTTTTCTTGTAAGTTATTTAATAAACGAAAACTTCGGGTGGAAATTTTTTTATAATTTAATTTTTCGTTTTCTTATATATATATATATATATATATATTTTTTGCGGTCTATGGAATTGTTTTAGAGAATATAGAAAAAGTAAAATACGACAGGAATTGGCTAAAATAATAAGTGAAACAAAACATATATAGGATGGCATTAATATTACAACTATTAAGTAAATTTAAAGAATAAAAAAAAAAACTGAAGCAAAATTCGAAATGAAGAACGGACAACGCAAGAACTTTGGTGTAGAATTTTAGCAGAGTTGACATGACAAGCGAAAGCCGTGGTTCTTTCGGATGTGACAGCAAATAGGTTATATATAGGAGTAGGGGGGAAGAAGTAATTTTTGGCAGCACTTTGAAAAATGACCGAAGGTCTTGGAGTGTTAAAGTCAGAATGAAGATATTGTTGCGAAGACAGAGAAAACGTATGTGTATATATATATATATATATATATATATATATACGGGCGTGTGTAATATATATATATATATATATATATATATATATATATATATATATATGGTGATAGAGAGAAGAATTTGGTAGTCTGTGATAGCAGTTAAAAAAGACTGTTTAAGTGTTAACACGTTTTGTGTATTAAATGAGTGCAGTTTTGGTCGATAAAGTCGGCAGAGGAACCCATTCGAATACATAAGTAACAATGACAGTTTTAGGCTGACTTGAAAAGAGAAAGGGCAGCAGAGAAAAAGAGGAACAGAAGATGAAACAGAACCCCTACATGGGCAGAAGAAGAAGAGAGGAGGAAAAAGTAAGGAGAACGAGTGAAGTTATTAAAACATATGTTGAAAGAGAATCATTTACCAGGTGGTATATCCCGGCGTCAGCTGAAGCAGTCCTAATCAGCCAGCTTCTTGCTTCTCCACTGCTGGTCACACTAAGCCAGGGGGGCGGGAACAACAAGAAGCCATGCTCTAACCACGTGACCCGCCGAAAAACTCTTTACTGCGCACTTGTCTTAGATTCCTTAACTCTTACTCTTTCTTTATTTCTCTCTCGCTTTCTGACTCTCCTCTTCTCTCTGTTCGGCTCACTCTTCCTTTCTCTCTTTCTCTTCCTCCTCTCACTTACCTTTTCTCTCTCTCTCCTCCCCTTAATCTTTCTTCCTTTCTCGCATGTTCTCTCACACTTCTATCTATCTCTTCCATTCTGTCTCTCTTTTTCTCACTCTTACTTTATCTTTTCCCCCCCTCCCTTCTTATTCTCTCTCTCTCTCTATCTCACCCTCTGTCACCATTTCACACACACACATACACACACATGCTATCTCTCTCTCTCCGATTCTTTCTCCTTTACTCTATCTTCCTCTCTTCTTCTTTCTCTGACTTTGTTTTCTTCTCTCTCTCTATCTTTCACACGTTTCTTCTCTCTCACTTTCTGTATCTCCACCTCTCTCTACCATCGTGACCCTCTCTCTCAGAACAAACAGTTTAACCACCAAATCTTAAACTTGATTACGACTGGTTTCCACAAAGACAGAGAGAAAGGGGTGTCAGTGAAGAAGACGATGGTAGCAGGCTCATTCACCACCACCCCCACCACCTGTAATATTACTGATAATAGCAGTAGTAGTAGTGGCAGTGGTTGTTATTACCATTAGTAGTATTATTATGGGTAGCCGTAGCACTATTAACAGCAGCAGCCGTGATTGCTGTTCTGAGCGGTTCAAACACTTTCCCTCCGCGGAGTGTAGGACAAACGAGTTACCCACCCGTCTACCGACCACGACAACAACAATAACACCAACCTTGCCCTAAACTCACGCACACATGTGTGAGTACGTGTGTAAGTACGTGTATGTGTGAGTACGTGTGTGTGTGTGTGTGTGTGAGACACTTGACTACCCGTTGGAACCTGTAGCAAACCTTCAGCCGACCACATCAAAACAATATTGTTTTATATATATATATATATATATATATATATATATATATATATATCTTCTATTATTCTTTTGTTTCAGCCCATAGGCTGTGGCCAAGCTGGAGCACCATACCAAAAATAAACAAAATTCTTCATTCACTGATTTCTTTTCACACACACACACGCACATATACACGCACGATGTGTGCGTATAAGTATGTATATAGATGTATATACATGTGTGAATACACACACATAAATATAAATATATATATATACATGCATACATACACATATACATACACACTCATGTTTATATGTACGCATGTGTGTACGTCCCCCACCACCGCTTGACAACCGGTGTTGGTTTGTTCACGTCCCCGTAGCCTGGCGGTTCGGCAAAAACTAGGCGATACGATAAGAACCCTCGAGGGCTCAGTCAATAGTTAGGTGTTTAAAAGTCGGCGAAACTCTTCAAAGCACTGCTCCAACATGGCCACACACCAAACGACTGAAACAAGTAAAAGATAAACACACACGCACACACAAACATACACACACGCACACGCACACAGAGGCAGGCAAAGTTTTATTAGCTGAGATCAACACAAATTGTCACAAGGGCTTAGTGTTTTGTACCGAAACACTTGTCAAGTGGCTCGGCACCAAATTCGAGGCCCTTGAGTCACTCTTGTAGCAATCGCAGCTAATGAAAGTTATGCGCGCGCGCATCGTGTGTGTGTGTTTGTGTATGTGCTGTGTAATTATCTATGTGTATGTTCCAATCATAGTGTATGTGTGTGTCCCTGAAAGCGTGTGTATGTGTCAGTATGCGCTTGTATATGTACGTGGGGTGTGTGTGTGTAAATGTATCTCCATAGATCGCTCTTCCCCACTCGTCCAGCCCGTATCTTTCTCTCTCTTTCTCTCTCTCTCTTGGCTTTATTAAACTAGTCTCTCTCTTTCTCTCTCTCTCACACACACGCATACACATACACGTACGTTTTCGCTCCCCCCTTCATTTGGTTCTCTCTCTTTTCTCTTTGTCCCTCCCTATCACTTTTCCTCCCTCCAATCTTTCGTTGTGACACTCATAAAAACTAATTGAAACTTTCAATCCTAAACACACACACGCAAACACACGCAGGCAAGTATCCGTACAGAAACACACACACACACACACACATGCACACACTCACTCATAAACTCACATCTGAGCTTTAAAAATCTTAGTTGTGTTATTAAAATAGTTTGAAAGTCTTTTAGTTCTACAATATACATGCATACATACATACATGTGCGTGTGTGTGTGTGCAGCCACACATGTGCACGTATCGTCTGTCCCGTTCGTGTGTGTGCGTGTGTGGTTTCACAAATGGTTAATATTTCAAATTATTAAACTATATACTCCCCAAACTGTCTGCTGTGCAATATTTTTTACACACGAAGTGAATAAGGACACGCACGCATATATAT
>NC_068995.1:2057419-2063670 GCF_001194135.2 Octopus bimaculoides | reverse complement strand
ATATATATATATATATATATATATATATATATATATATATATATATATACATACATATATATATACATATATACATATATATACATATATATATATATGAACATATATACGAGTATATAAATATATATATATATATATGTGTACATTATCTATCTATCTATATATATATATATATATCTATATATATATATGTGCATATATATATGGAGAGAAACATATATATATACTTATATGCATGTATACGCAAATATTTGTGTATATGAATGTATATACATGTATGTATGTATATATTTATATACATATATGTATATGTACACACACATATGTATGTATACTTGTGTATATATATATATGAGTATGTGTGTGTGGGTGTATATATATATATATATGTATGTATAGCTAGTTCTCACCAGTTTTTCGTGTCTTGTCAGCGGAAATATTGTTAGTTTTTATGGGTTTTCTTATTTCTGTTTTTAAATTTTTCATTCCACCCTTCTCCCCCCGCCAGTCCTCTGAGAGACAGGGGTTGGGTGGAGGGGATGGAGGGGTGAAAGGTAGACGGTGGGATGACGGGTGGGGGGAATGTTTCCTTTTGTTTTTTTGTTATTTTAGTGAAAGTTCTACCACCACACCTCAGAAAGAGAGAGAGAGAGAGTGTGTGAGAGAGAGAGAGAGAGAGCGGTGATGCATATAGTGGTGGCGGCGGCGGTGGTTAGGGGGTGGGGGCTCGAAAGAACCTTCGCGAAAGTGTAACAACATTAACGACGACAATAACAACACCAAGATTGGAAGAAAGCAAACTTTTATCTTAAAATTTTAGACATTAAAATCATTAAAAAAAAATGTTTAGAAACAAAATGCCACCCCACACCGTTTTCTCTGTCTCTCTTTCCTCCTTTTCTACAAAGGACACTTGTACGCACACACACACACAAATTATATGGATGTGTGTATATGCTTGTATTGAAATGTCTGTCTCTTTGTATGTCTCTCTCTCATTCTCCCTTTCTCTCTCTTTCTATATATATATGTATATATATATATCCTACACACACACACACACGCACACACACACACACAAAGGAAATGTACTCTGTCTATAGTGGTAATAATAATGATAATGCTTTCTACTATAGGCACAAGGCCTGAAATTTTAAGGGGAGGGGACTAGTCGTTTACATCAACCCCAGGGTTTCACTGGTACTCAATCTATCGACCCCAAAAGGGTGAAAGGCAAAACTGACCTCGGCGGAATTTGAACTCAGAACGTAAAAAACAGGCGAAATTCCGCTCAGCATTTCATCCTGCGTACTAAAGGTTCTACACGCTCGAAAAAAAATAAATAAATAAATAATAATAATAATAATAATAACTACAACAACAATTATTGTTTCTTTATTAGCCAGCAATTAAGACTGTAAAATCTGTTTTAATTGCTATTATATAACTGTGAGTGCATACGTATATAAACATTCACGCACGCATGTATACATAATATATATGCACATACACACGGCGATGTATGTATGTGCATATATAAATGTGTGTGTGTGTGTGTATATATATAATGCACCCACACACACACACACACACACGATCCTGCGTGTATAAGAGATACAGTTTTCTGGATTCATCAGGTGCCACAGGGGAAAATTGTTTCTCTTCCTTGTCTATGGAATAATGGCACGAATAACCAGAATCAGCAGCAGCAGCCGACCTAAAGAACTTAAAACTCAGGTGAATGAACTCACCGATGCCTGATACCTACACGTGTGTGGTGTGTGTGTGTGTGTGTGGTGTGTGTGGTGTGTGTGTGTGCGGTAAAGAAGTATACATGACAAGCGTGAGGTTCAAGGTTCGATATCATTGTCGGGCACGTGTCTTCTACCGGGAGAGCCTCAAGTCAAACCAAACTTGTGATGTGAAATTGAGTTGAAGAACCAAAACTGTGCCATGGTGATTCCACCTGTACGCGCGCGCGCACCTTTATACCTATCTATCTATCTATCTATCTATCTATCTACCTGTAGGGTAAAATCTGTTATGGTTGTTTGCTCCGCCGGTTCCACTTGGTTGGCAGCAGCAGGCGACTCTCTTCTAGCAGGTGGGTATGACTATGGAAACTCTTCGGTGGTAGCCACTGTAAGACTGGCCAAAAAATTGCAGGTGTCCCCTTTTAGCAAGGTCAATTTCGGCGCCTTTACCGATGTAATTCTTTAAAATATTTCACTAGAAAACATTTGTATATACGAGTACACACACACACACACACACACCCACACACATATTGCTCATATTTCAGGAGTAAAGTACACGAGACAATACACTGCTGGAACAACAGAGTAGTTTAAATGCAGCACTAACGTTTAAAATATTTTCATTGATATAAATAGGAGAGAGAGCGAGGGAGAAAGAGAGAAAGAAAGAGCGAGAGAGAGAGAGGGGGCTGGGAAGAGGCAGAGGGTGGGAGGAAGAGGAGAGAGAGAGCGTATGCGCGAGTATCTGTGTCTACATCACTGACAATGGTCTCAATACATTTTTGTTATAAACACCCACTCAACTTTTTAAGTGGAGTGGATGCTTGGCGGATGAGAGAAAGTGTACTCTACCATATGTGTTGAGTACTACCTTTTTATTATGTGTGCTTGTATATATAGATGCGTGCGCGCACACACATTTACGCTCAAACACGCACATACATAGATATGTACATATATAGAGAGATAAATAGATAGATATACTAGCCTAGTACCCGTCGAAAAATTTGGGACGTGGACCACTTGTGGATGAGCATCTCTAAGGATTTTCCCATTTTATGCTGATTAAATTTTATTATGTATTAAGGGGTGAGCTGGCCGAATCGTTAGGACGTCGAGTAAAATGGTCAGTGGCATTTCTTCCGTCTTTCCGTTGTAAGTTCAAACACCGCCGAAGTCGATTTTGCCTTTCGGGATCGATAAAAGAGGTATCAGTCATGTATTGGGGGTCGATGTTATCGACTTATCTCCTCCCCCGAACTTGCTGGCCTTATGCCAAAATTTGAAATCAAATTCTATTACGTATTAAGGCAGTAAGCTGGCAGAAGTGTTAGCATGCCAGGCAAAATGTTTGGAGGCGTTTCTTTCCAGGTCTTCATGTTCTGAGTTCAAATTCCGCCGAGGTCGACTTTGCTTTTCATCCTCGAAGATCGATAAAACAAAGAATTGTAACCAACTAAACTCCTCGCCTCCCCTCATTAGAGTTGACCATTCGCCCAAAATAGAAACCCTAATTTTTTTCCCTTTGTTTTTTTTTTTTTTTTTCAAGAGTGGCCCATGATGAGTCTCCGAGTTGCCAGGATCTTAAGACAATTCTGGTGGCGGCCAAATTCAAAATAGAGACCAGGCACTTTTCTCTTCGGCCAAGTCCTTACCGACCGTCTTACTTGCCACTAGGAGGGGGGAAGGTGAAAGGTGGAGAGAGGAACAGAGAAAGAGGAAGACAGTAGCGGAGATGGTGAAGAGGAAGAGGGAGGTGCAAGGAAGGGGAGAGGGTGGAGAAGAATGGATGGGGAGCGGGAGGTGTTTCCCCTAACAAATATGTCGAAGGCCTGTTGTTATTTAACCCTACGCTGGTCGGTCGTGTTTAGCGGCCGCGGGTTCAAATCTACCTACGGCTGATCTTCCTCACGTACCTTCAGTTCGTGCAGCAAAACGCAATGTATCAGGAATGGTAGACATAGCAAGATGTTGCTGTTGTTGTTTAACCCTTATAGTCAAAGCCATTCCAACTCTGACCACCTCGTCTTTTGCAAGCAACCAAAGACCACATTATCTAAACTATTCCCTTTATTTCTAAGACAGTTTGGCATGATTTGCGGGCGATTTTGGCTGCTATTTGGCATCGTAACGACCAACCACGTGGTTTCCCTCGTTGTCTTGTGTCAAGTGTCGCCCGAATGTTTGGGTTTAATCCCATAATGCATTTGTGGATCGGGAGAGGACATTTAATGTTAGTAGTGAAAATAATCTTGGGTTTGTGGGATTTCTTGATAGGCTCCGGGGGGAGGGATTGTAGCAGTCCTCCACTCAAGAGGTGCAATCACATTTTCGTATACTTCACATACCATAATGTCTTTCTCATAAGTTCGATTTTTTTTTTGTGTAAACATCCACACTCTTTCCCACCAGCCTTTGTTATGAATCTCTTATGCTGAAACATTCAACAATGCAATAATAATGATCATCATCATCATCATGATAGTAAATGCTTATGGCTATTGCTGTTACTGGTTGTTCTAGTTCATGTGCTTCGAACGGTTGTTTTCCATGTGCTCAAAGCCCAACAATTGAAGACACAAGGCACGTTAGAAAAAACCTGCCCAACCACGTGTCCTAATGGCAAGAAACTGTTAGTAATTCTTATATTAATACAGTGTACATTAACTGAGATTTATCTCTCACTAGATGGGTTTTTTTTAAAAATCTAACCTGAACGCAACAGTAAGCTATATACATACATATATACCTCCGGCACTCGGACTACCCGAGTATAAATTTAGTAAGGTGAACGTGTCTTTTCAAGCTGATTTAATTTCTGCCAACACTGACTTTGAGTATGTAGTTTCAGCCAATAACTCGGGATCCTTTTATTGGGCCTGGTCGCACTTCATTTATTTTCCTTCCGCGCCTGGCGGTCGTCTTAGAGGTGCCCTGTGTCAAAAAATATCATTCGTAACAGACGTTCTCCCGACATCGTTCACGCACGCCTGACTTGCGCTCAGAAGTTCCACAGCCTGAGTTGTTATCTATAATCGTAAAAGTTAAAAGTAATTCCAATGCAGTATTTTCTTGAAACAATAAATTTGTATAGAGATTAGGATTTAAATTTCAATCTATGAAAAGTTTCCGTTCTACAATATTCTCAAAGGAACGAAAAATTATCCTGCAACTCGAGCGAATACGAACGAGCCAGATTGCAGACAGCCAGATTGCAGACAGCCAGATCGCTGCCGTTATTTGGTTGCTGTTATTCTGGGCATCTGTGTGCAAAGACCAGTTGTGTTTTGCAGGGTCGCTTTATTTTTACCATTAACTTAGAAATGGAGAAAGACACAGTGTGCTAGATATAAAAAGTAAGCCATTTGGGTAGAAATAAAGTGGAAAAACGTGAAATTCTTCGAACAGGCATGTGTCTTATGCGAATGCTGAGACCTGCAGTCACCTCTGATATATATATAATATATATGTATACATGCAGATATGTATGTGTATGTATGTGTGTCTAATGTAAAAAAACACACACACATGTAATTATATATATATTGTCTTCCTGTTATTCTTTATTCATTATTCTATCTCCAGTCATTCCCCTTCGTTATTCTCACTCATTTATGCTTCGTGTTTCATGCTTTCTCCTCCATTGCTCACTTTCTTTCATTTCCCAAGATCTTACAAACACACTCACGCAAACACACACACGCACACACATTTCGATAATATACACGAATTACGCTCTCTCTCTCTCTCTCTCTCTCTCTCTCTCTCTCTCTTTCTCTCTCTCTCCCTCTCTCTCTCTCTCCCTCTCTCTATCTAATTATCTTTATTTCCCTATCTTGCTCTGTCACTCTCTCTGTCTTCTCATCTATCTATCGATCTCTCTATCTGTCTACCTGTCTGTGAGTCTATATATGTCTATCTAGCCACCTATGTACCCATCTCTCTCTCTCTCTCTCTCTCTCTCTCTCTCTATATATATATATATATATATCTCCCCCATGCATTCTTTCTCATTCTGTGGCCTCTCCCAGCACATCAACCAAATTCTTTTTCCCTGCGTGACGGAACGGGTAGAGGAATCAACCAACAGACAAAATTTCACACGTGACTTAACGCACACACAGACACACACACGCATATATACATTCCTATTGAAATGCGTACAGACAAATGTACATACATATATATGTATTTGTATGTGTTTATGTGTGTGTGTGTGTGTGTGTGTGTGTGTGTATGTGTGTGTGTGTGTGTGTGTGCCTATGTTTACATTGCTCCAAAGCTCTCGTGTTGTATATGTTCTATATCTGTAGGCCCCATATATTACTTGTTTCAGCCATTAGTCTACGGCCATGCTGGGGCACCGCCTTTTAGCTGAACGAATTGAGCCCAATACTAAATACTTTTCAAGCCTGGTACTTATTCTATCGGTTTCTTTTACCCGACCGCTAAGTAATGGGGACGTAAACATATCAATACCGGTTTTGTCAAGCC
>NC_068995.1:2053807-2056983 GCF_001194135.2 Octopus bimaculoides | reverse complement strand
TATATACATATATATATACATACATACATACATACATACATGTATACACGCGCAGACATGTCTAATATTTTGAAACACTCCTGAATGAGACGAGGAACGAACATGCGACGCTAATTGTCCAGTTCCTGGAACCCTTTAGTAAGGACAATATGATAGAAAGCAGAGCGTGGAATCGAAGGATTGGTCACTGAAAGGTGAGGGAATGGCGAGAAGGGGAGCAGAAGATGCTTAATCGGTGCCATAGATGAGCGAAGGTAACCGTTCTTTCAAGTCGTAATGCGTTCGCCACGTCAACCATATGGAGAAGTTTGCAGAGATGGGGACAACCTGCGTCTCACTAGTGTGACTTATTTATGTAACACAGCCTCTCACACACTCACTACCTACATAACACACACACACACACACATTCTCTCTCTCTCTCTCTCTCTCTCTCTCTCTCTCTCTCTCTCTCTGTCACTGTATCTGTCTGTCTATCAGTCAGTTTCTCTGCCTGTCTGTCTGACCGATCATATATATATATATATATATATATATATATATATATATATATATATATATATATATATATATATATATATATATATATACACATACATACATACATACATATTTGTGCATGTTATCTTTCTCGTTCTCAATCTATCTATCTATCTATCTAATTTCATTTCGTGTGTGTGTGCGCGCGTGTGTATGTATGTGTGTGTGTCTGTCTGTGTATTTGTGTTCGTCCATATGTGTTTGTTGTGTCTACGAGTGAGCCCAGAAGCTACAAGACTGTTGATGAATGTGATGTGGCTTTAAGTTCCACTAGAGACATACCACTGGGCCCCAGGGCCAGTCACTTTATTCCACCTAGCCCCAGTCTACCCAATAGTCTGGATTGAGAGAGAGAGAGAGAGAGATGAGAAGATGGGAGAGAGAGTGAGATTGGATGTGTACGGCTTATGCGGTGAAGTTAATTTTCATCAGATTAGCGTACTATCCAGGGTGAACAAAGAAACTATTCTCTGATCCATTTACAGTTGTGGATGTTTATGCATGTCAAATGGAGTTCCATGATTTCTAAGGAACAAGTTTAAGTGCGTGTATATGTCAGTATATGTGTATGTATGGGTGTGTATGTATATATGTAGGCATATATGTATGTATATATATGCATGTGTGTGTGTGTGGATGTATATGCATGCGCGTATGTGTATGCATGTATAGATTTATAGACATACACACGCGCGGGCACCCCCACCCCCACACATATATACGAATCCCTTTCATTTCGCTTTGCAACGAAAATTAGTACACACACACACACATATATATATACACACACACATTTACTAACGGTTGGTTTAATGTGTGTTTGTGTGTATGCGTATGTGTGGGCATGGGTGCATGTGCATTCGGTTGCATGTGTGTGTGTGTGTGTGTGTACATATGTAGGTGTTTGAGTTTATTAGAAAAAACATTGATATCGATGTGGAAGTGAGATTAGATGGCTAAGAATGATAACCTTCTCTTCACCTCCAGATTTGCGAGTGTGTGTATGGAGGGAGAGTGACAGAGAGGGGGGGGGAAGAAAGAAGGAAAGGAGAGTTGACCAGGGACATAATTAGAGAGAGAGAGAAGGATGGAAAGATAAGGATAGGTAGACAAACAGATTAGTTGGATAGAGAGAGACAGATAGAAAGAGAGGAGAGAGAAATATCTCCATAGTAACTGTAACAACTGCGGTTGTATCTCTCTCTCTCTCTCCCTCTCTCTTTCTCTCTCTCTCTCTCTCTCTTTCACTCTCTCTCTCTTTCCCTCTGCACAATTCCTTAGAGATGTCCTCTGGAGAAGACTAAGTGTCACCTTAATTAGAGTGAGGTGTGGTGGTCACGTGGATAGGCGGTGGTGTATGTAAACAAGTGGAACAACCTTCTCTCATTACAGCAGACTTCGATCAAAGCTGTTCTACCCAGGCTTGGGTTTCATTTATTTTCATTCACGCATAAGTATACCAAGGACTACACTCACTAATGTATCCTTCCATTCAAAAAGCAGAAGAATTTCATTTGAGGAAGTCTTTTTTTTTCTTCTTCTGCTTTGCTGATGTTTCTAGCAAATCAAATGATCCACATACACGCTTTTCTTTTGGCTTGTGACGACGGCGACGATGATGATGATGATGAGGATGAGGATGATGATGAGGATGATGAGGAGGATGATGATGATGGCAGTGATGTCCCCTTATTCTTTGGGATTAGCTTCAACAGATTTCACTCGGTTACAAGCGTCCCTCGGTTACCATGGGACCGAGGCGGTTGAGAGAGGCTGTACGGAATCGTGCGCCTTACTAAATACAGCAGCAAAATGGCCCCAAAATTACATCCTATCATTTTTTTTATGGTTCTCGACTCCCTACCATGACCTTCCTTTATGTTTTAAACGTACATAGGACCTAGGACAGGCGAAGGCGTGGCTGTGTCATAAAAAGTTTGCTCCCAACCACATAGTTCTGGGTTCAGTCCCACTGTGTGGCACCTGTGTTTGTCTCCTAGCACCGCTTGACAACCGGTGTTGGTGTGTTTGCATTCCAGTAATGAGCGGTTCGGCAAAAGCGACGGATAAAATAAGTGCCAGGGTTTAAAAAATATATTTGAAAATTATTAGTGGGGGTCGATTCGTTCGATCAGAAATTCTTCGAGGCATGCCTAGAGTAGAAAAGAGTATGTGTGCGTGATGCGTGTCTATGATGTTGTTTATACTGGTGAAGTGGAGGCGCAATGGCCCAGTGGTTAGGGCAGCGGACTAGCGGTCATAGGATCGCGGTTTCGATTCCCAGACCGGACGTTGTGAGTGTTTATTGAGCAAAAACACTTAAAGCTCCACGAGGCTCCGGCAGGGGATGGTGGCGAACCCTGCTGGACTCTTCCACCACAACTTTCTCTCACTCTTTCTTCCTGTTTCTGTTGTGCCTGTAATCCAAAGGGGTCAGCCTTGTCGCACTGTGTGTCACGCTGAATCTCCCCGAGATCTACGTTAAGGGTACACGTGTCTGTGGAGTGCTCAGCCACTTGCACGTTAATTTCACGAGCAGGCTGTTCCGTTGATCGGATCAACTGGAACCCTCGACGTCGTAAGCGACGGAGTGCCAACCACAAATACTGGTGATGGTGGCTGTGGCGACAGTGGTG
>NC_068995.1:2050289-2051951 GCF_001194135.2 Octopus bimaculoides | reverse complement strand
ATGTATACCTATATCTATATGTGTGCGCATGTATCTGTGTGTGTGTGTGTGTGTGTGTGAGAGAGAGAGAGAGAGAGAGAGAGAGTATGCATGCATGCAGTATGTATGTTGGTAAAGGCGGTGCTCCAGCATGGCCGCAGTCAGATGACTGAAACAAGTAAAGAGTAAAAGAGTAAAAGAGAATGTGTCTATGTACAAAGATAGAAATAGAAAAAGAGACGGGGATAAAGAGAGAGAAAGGGTAACAGAACTAATATATATATATAGAGAGAGAGAGTGACAGACAAACAGACAGACAGACATGGAAAACGGATGAAAGATAAAGAAATGACAGACGCTGGCAACGCGATTGACAGATGAGATGAAACACTGATATTGAGTGAGGGAGATAAAATGGATCACGTGAGGAAAGGGAATGAGCAGACGACATACGTGATTAAGAAAATGTATTTTTTACTCTTTTGTACTTGTTGATGGCGTTTTGTTGTTTATTTCTATGTTATGTCAATTGTACACAACGTAGTTTTGATGATGATGATGGTATATATATATATATTCTTATCGTCAGGCCTAGCTTAGTGCAAGCACTGGTGGAGCCCATAATATGTTGCATGTCTTCCTGTATACGAGTAAAAAGCTCACAGACATCTGCGTGGAAAAATTTTCTTAACAACGACGAAATGACTTTTGAGTCTGCGCTGAGCGTCTTATGTGGATATGTTTCTTAGCTGTACGAAATCTGACACATATACCATATGGACACTCACTAAAAGCCATTGCAAACATCATCGTAAAATACTTTTGTCTGCTATCAGCCTGCGTCAGGAGTGCCATGCAAGGAACCAGATATCCGAGTGCATAGTCAGAAGCTTCAAGTTGTAGACAAGTTTGTGTATCTTGGTAACACCCTTAGTGTACCATGCAGCCTTGACAATGATATCTCGCTAAGAATCGGCAAAGCCAGTGATGCTTTCAGAAAGTTAGAAAAGTACCTCTGGTCTCAACGTGGTATGTCTACTGATATTAAAGTGAAGCTTATATAACATGTCTGTTATCTCTCCTGCTGTACGCTTGTGGGACGTGGCTAACCCACCGAGAGCATCTGAAACAACTGGAGCGCTTCCACCAGCAATGTCTACATCGTATCTTGAGCCTGCATTGGAAAATACAGTCGAAGTATTGAGTCAATCATTTTGCAAGATCGACTCCGGTGGGTGAGCCGTTTAGTGAGAATGTAGGACTGCAAGACTCCGAAGCGACTACTGTATGGTGAGGAATGGAAAGCGTCGACTTCATAAAGCTAAGCTGAGGTTCAAAGATTGCATAAAAACATCTCGGGGAAAAGATTGGGAAGTAATTACAACTGGTCAGGCAAGATGGAGGAAGGCAGTATATGACTGACGGATGTGAGAACTTCGAAATAACTCGAAGAAATCACAAACAAAAAGTTGAAGACGGATGCTAGAAAGGGTGTGGACGCGATATTTCCAGGAAAAGTGTGTGACCAGAGCGAACTGATATACGATGAGTGTAGGAGAGTCTGCTTCGGCAGAGCCGGACCGCAAATTCACAAAAGCAGCCATGTACAGAGAGTTGACTTGGATTGCGCCATAACATTGCATAACAACATGCCATGAATATGGTAAGGTTTGCCTATCAGCT
>NC_068995.1:2045311-2049943 GCF_001194135.2 Octopus bimaculoides | reverse complement strand
TATATATATATACATGTATGTATGTATGTATGTATGTGTGTGTGTATGTATGTATGATATGGAGGAGGAGAAGAAAAAGAAAGAGAACAAAGAGGAGAAAAAAGAAAAGAAGAAGGGAGGGAGAGAAGAAGGCGAAGAAGAAGAAAAAGAAGATGTGTGATCATTGTTAAGGGAGCTGTGTAAAGATTCCATAAACCTAACGCATGCCTATATGTATGTGTGTATGTATGTATGTATGTATGTGTAAATGCGTGTGCATAAATACAGGGACGAAATTTGTTTGAGGGTGCCAACCCATGTCCAACTGAGGACGTTCAAAGCGCTTTCATTTCCCCATCAACAATTTTAAGGGGTAGAGCTGCATCCGCTGTTTCCAAATTTAAGTGTATGTGTGTTTATTAGGACCAATTGCTTTCCCTTCTAATCTCTACTATGGAATCTACCTAAAGTCTTTTGCAGTCACTGGGTTCATTAAATACATATATTTATTAGATACATAAAACAGATGTGCAAATCCAGCGAGTTTATATAACGCTATCATCGATCATAAAAAAGGGAAGGATTGATCGACACCGTTTCTGCTATTTTTATAGAAGCAATTATTTCAACCGTCACATTACCGTAAACAATGTTTTAGGATTCATATTGCAGCCATTTCATTGGCAATAACGCCAGTACATTCCATCTTTATTTAACCGTAGTTAGAACGTAGTGGGAACTAAATTTATGTTATATACATACACACACACACATATATACACATACGAACACACGCACACATACACACAAACACATCGAAATGACAATTTAAAATTGGTCAGTTACATACATAAAGATAAATCCATATATTTTTGACCTGGACATAAAACGATACAGCTTACCAGCAACATGAAAATACAATTACATACTCGTGTAATGAATTCAGCAGCGAGTTTATATAATGCTTACGGTCAAATTCAAAATGTGTATCTTTGGTTATAGAACCTTACATTGAAGGATTGCACGACCATCCGAATTTAACATTTAAACCAAAACACGATACAGTTTTATCAAAAATAATAATATAGATAAATACTTTCTAATTCTAGTAAACAATACTTTAATACACAGCCAGACAGAATGTTCGATAAAATCAATGTAATATCAAATTACACTAAATCTAGAGCTGTAATATCATAAAATAAAGCGAATAAAATGAACGAAACTGGGCACGATGAAATATCAGGCGCTCATTACAGAAATTATATGGAGAGCTTTCTGATAGACTTCGCACGCAAATATATCTCCGTTGTTGCTGTTGTTATTATTGTTGTTGTTTGGTACTTGGTTAATCCTCATGGAACAGACTCTGATGGAGCAGCCAGGACCACGTCGATGATATTTTTCAGAATTACGTTTTTAAGCGTGTTCTTTTGTGAAAGAGGAAAATGCGATTTGAGGAATATCTACTACTCTTTCAAGAAGATGGAAGTTGCCGTATCCTCACTGAATTCTATATTTATTATTTGTGTGTGTGTGTGTGTGCGTGCATGTACGCATGCATGCTTATTTGCACGAGTGTATGTATGCATGAATATGTATGTATATATGCATGTGTGCATGTATGTGTATGTATCGATCGCTCTCTCTTTCTCTCTCTCTCTCTCTATGCACACATATGAATGCATGTATGTGTGTGTGTACGTATGCATATATGTATATTAATAAATACACACGTGCTATTAACAATGCGTTATTAGTATTAAACGAATTTCAATTTCCCCCACCCCCACCTTACTATACACTCCACTTCTTCCCCTCCCCAGTCCAATCTTCATACACACACACACAGACTGAAGTTAGGGAGACCCAGAATGGGAAAACAGTAGACAGATAACTAAAGAGAAAGAAGGAGAGGGACGGAAGTATGAGTCGCCCTACCCCTCTTCACACACATACAAATTTCTCTCCCTGACACACAAAGCTGCTAACAACAGATAAACATTTTAATACCGAAAAACCGCCACCACCACCGACTTCACCACCACCACCACCACCACCAATACTACTACTACTACTACTACCCCCTTCATCACCTCTACCATACTACACACCACACAAATGCCCTCCCTAGCACACAACATGCCCTTGCTACCGCACATGCCCTCCCTATCAAACAACATGCCCTTGCTACCTCACAACATCCCCGCCCTAGAACACAACATGCCCTTGCTATCGCGCAACATGTCCTCGCTACCACACAACCTGTCTTCCCAATTACACATGCCTCTACAACTACATTTTATGTCCTTATTACACACCCGACAACACGTGCTCACTTCCTCCTTCTCTGCACCACCACTCTCTACATACAACATGTGATATTATTAATACAATGATTATTGGCACTCCTTAGTGAAGTTATTTCCTATTTTCACATTCACTGCTGCAATTGTTGAGTACAAATCAAATTGTTTTTAATAAAAAATTATTGTTTTCAGGTCTGACCATTCATGGAAAATTCAAAATGCCTGCCATTCAACGCCTAGCTTCTAGCCGCTGATATGTCCATCTTAGACTTTGATGTTAAAAGGGTGCGACAAAGTCGTCCAACTGCTCGAGTTGCGTGAGAACATCACTGCGTCCATGTAGGAGATTTTCTCAATCAACAGGTGGAAGCATGACAAACAAATCAGACACCGAAGTAAGGGTAACAGTTAAAGACGTTGTTTGTGAAGAAAAAACAATGACAGCAAAAGCATCCCTAAACAACATACCGTGATAAGAGCTACGAAACAAGCAGACGTTATGGCGTCAGATCCAAGAACAAGCTGGTGTTTGCAAGTTTTCAGTGACATGCACAGACTGCAATAACGAAGTCAGTTTCCTTAGAACTTCTCTCGGCATTAAAGGTCAAGGCATGTCCTAGAAAGAAATATTTTAATCCGTGGATATCAAAGAAATAAGTAAAGGATCACTTCCTCGTCTCTTTGACAGGAGCCTGACTGGCCGCTATGAGTTTGTACTTGTCGCCGTCGGGACTTCAGGTGTTCCCGAACCCCACACTGCCGATTTCTTCTCCCAAATCGAAATAATTGTGGACAATCTGAAAAATGAGCTGCACGAGGTGGGGTGACTGCTGCAGGGAGTGTCGCTGGCCATTCTCTGCTGCAACGGGGCTAAACCCGCCTTTTGTTCTGGGGTGTACAACCCGTTAATCTCTCCATCCCCGCTATCTTCTGCTGCTTAATCCAGCCCCTTTTTTTCTTTGTTTCCTTGGTGAGGTAGTTATGGGGTTTTTTCCTCGATAATTTGATTTATTATACTTTTATTTTTTTTTCTTCCTGTAAAAATATGTTGCAAATAGAAACACAAAAGAGAGTTTTAATTCTTGATTAAACCGAGAGAGAAAAGAGTGTTACCCGTGACAGCTCTTGAGTTTGCAGTCCCCCGCCCTACCTCTTCGGCAGGCTTACACAACAGATCCAAAACTGTCACCTCCATAAAGCGCCACCCGGGACGAACCGCCCTAATCGCCCCCTCGTTGCTCCTCAAATAGGACTGCACAGTTGAGAGACTCTAAAAGAGAACATTTCTTCGAAAGTATCTAAAAAATAAAAAAACCCAAACAACTGCAGCCGTAAATTTAATGCATGGTGCATCTGTAGTGGATACCAATGTCAGAAGTGCCATATTCCACAGCCTACGGTTCCACAATGAAGACAAAATGGTAACTTCACAATTGCACAGTCATATCGGATCTCTTTCTCGAGAATCAGTCTCAGCTCTTCATTCATGTTACAACACTATCCTTACTGAAGGTTACAATAAACTGGAACACAGCATGAAATGTCCACAAGCAATATCATCAGAGTTCAGGCGAAGGGACTTGACCGTTTTAATAGTGCAAATGTGCTCTGCTAGCACCAAGGAATTCAACATCTTTGGTGTTGCAATACCGAGGCCTTCTGGAAAGAAACGGAATCTTATTTCGTAGTTACTTCAGAAAGGCTTGCATTGTACTGGACACAATCTTGAGTGATTTTTCAGTCCTCGGGGGAACTCAAACCCAACGACAAAATCTACAACAAGCGATGCTGGTATCGGCAGAGCCCTCCACGAATGAATTCCATCAATTGTGAACAGTTTTGAACATCTCCGATAAAAGTTTGTGTGTGTGTGTGTGGGGGGGGGGGTTAAGGTATAGTTGCCTGTACCTGTAATTTAAAGGGACCAGCCCTGTAACTTTGTGTACCACGCTGAATTTCTCTGAGAACTATGTGAAGGGTATGCGTGTCTGTGAAGTGCTGAGACACTTGAATGTTAATTTCAAGAGCAGGCTGTTCCGTTGATCGGATCAACTGGAACACTCGATGTCGTAACCGATGGAGTGCGTGTGTGTGTGTGTGTGTATGTGTGCTCCGTCATCAAAATAGGCCGAATGTCCAGTCAGCTGGGCCAGAACTGACCAGGTTTCAAACCATTAAAATTCATAGTATGACATTGTATGGGAGCCTCTATGCGATCGACTGATCTGCTAGAAATAGCAGCCAAGTTCATTCGGATCACAGTTAAAAAAAGCATGTTTACATAAATCAGTCTGTGTGGTTACGGTTGGGTTGTTTAATCATAGTTCTGTATAAAAATAAAACC
>NC_068995.1:2044094-2044661 GCF_001194135.2 Octopus bimaculoides | reverse complement strand
GTATTGAGAAAGAGTGTGGTCGCGCGTGTGTGTGAGTGTGTATGAAGGTAAGGATTATGGACACTCCGTCGTTTAAACGGACCCAGTTGTAAGCGAGGTTAAACAGTGAACAACCAGATACACACACACACACACACACACACACACACACACACACACACACATATACACTCACATTCACACGCATACACACACACGTGCATACCTGCTTATTTGCCTGCATATGGTCGTGCATATAGGCATATAAATATACTAACATATGTTTCAGATAGAAACGCGCGCTCGCTGCGTATATAGCTCGCCTCGCATCGGGCTTCTCGTCTCCTGACGTAGTCGTCAAGGCAGTATCGCGACATATGGCCTGTCTTGGCCGTTTTTAAACCCAGCACAGTTCATCTCCTTTCAATATCAATACACACGAACGGTTTCTTGAAAGCACACGCACACACACCTATATGTAAGTATGCGTTTATATGTGTAGATAAATAGCCACGTAGCAGCGTAAATTTAGGTAACTTTGCACGTAGACAGTTAGATGTGTCAACACAGCCGTAGCCCCCCCCCCCC
>NC_068995.1:2037224-2044079 GCF_001194135.2 Octopus bimaculoides | reverse complement strand
CCTCTGCCACCCAACACACACACACGCGTGTGTATACACAGAGATATGTAAACGTACACATACATACATATATACACATGTTCACGCGCGCGCGTACACATGTACATGTGTACACATACACAAAAGTGCATAGATAGATTCATATATGTATACACACGCGCACTCAAACACACATATGTATGTGTGTGTGTATGTGTGTATGTGTCGCTTTGGTGAATGCACTGAACGAAACTTTCAGCCGTTGAATCACTTTTGTAACTTTCTTCTAATTTAACAGAATATACACTCATACATACATAAACACACACACATACATCATACACACATATACAGACATACACACATATACAGACATACACGGATATACATATATATACACACGTATGAGGCGAAAATTTGAGAAGCAGTCGTCTGTTCGTGTGTTTGAGAGAGAGAGAGAGAGAGAGTGAGAGAGGGAGGGAAAGGAGAGAGAGAGAGTGAGAAAAGAAAAGGTAACAGAGAGGGAGAGAGAGAGAGAGAGAGAAAGAGAGGCATGTATTTCACAGATGTATCTAACACGCATTATTGATTTGGAAATGATAAGCCACCCACTATCATCATCATCATCATTATCATCATCATCACCATCGTCATCATCATTCTCCTCCTAATCATCATTATCATTATCATCATCATCACCATCACCAATTCTATCACGACCAACACTACCCACACCATCATTACCGCCACCATCACTACCACGACTATCACCACCTCCATCACGCCAACGCCACCGTCATCAGCATCATCAGCGCTACCACCACCATCATCACCACCCCAACTACCACCATCTCCACTGTGATGGCGACCTCAATAGCTACTAAAAGTACCAGCATTATTATCTGCACCACCACCAGTACAACTACCATCTACTTGCCCCGCCACTATAAACGGTCACCACCATTTAATAGTTAAAAACAGTGATCCGGGGCTAAACCATGGTTACCAAACTGACCCATCCCTCCACCCCCTCCCAATATCTAGCAATATTTTCTACGCCCCACCCTCTTTTATTAACGACAAGTTCACATTAAAAATAATTCCCTCTGCCATGACGTTGAACACTTTTCAGAAGAAAGTTTTAAATCAAATCGATTTTCTTCCGTTTGTCAGGCTCCTTTCCAGTTTCTCACATACCCTTCTCAGGGCCGCCTGCCATACTCTTGCAAGTAGCGGGTTAATCAACACCCACAGCAATTACGAACCACCTATATTAGACACATTGTCGCTCGAACTTGCTAGATACCGTCTCCAGACGCAAAGCTCCAGATTCACCTTATGTCGACATATGGAGTTCCAGTTCAGTGGTTTATCTTTTGTTATCTTGTAATTGCTTCAGCCATTGGACTGCGGCCATGCTGGGGCAGTGACTTGGAAGTGTTTTAGTCGAACAAATCAATCTATGTATTTATTTTTCTTTTTATGTCAAATACTTATTTTATTGGTCGCTATTTCCGAACCGCTATGTTACGGCGAGGTAACCAACCAACCAATAGTGGTTGTCAAATGGCAGAAGGGGACAAATACATACACACACACACAAACACACATATATACATACACATGCATATATATAAGCTAGCGCTTCGGCAAAAGATACTGATAGAATAAGTACCAGGCTTTAAAAAATAGGAAATAGCACTAGGTTCGATTCGTTCGACTAAAATCTCTTCATGGCGGTGCACCAGCATGGCCGAAGTTGAATGACTGAAACAAGTAAATGAATAAAAGAATATAAAAAATATATATATGCATACAACGAACTTTCACGCAGTTTCCGCCAACCAAATTCACTCCGAAGGCATCGATCAGCCTGGGACTGCTCATCCATAAATGCGGCTTAATATAATTTGTTAGAGTGACCAATGGCTGAGAGGTTAGAGCGTAGGTTAGATTCTTTCCCCGTAATCGTTCCAGCTTTCCGTGCTCCGAGTTCAAATTCTACCGTCGTCAAATTTGCTTTTTATCTTTTTAGGATCGATAAATAAAGTACCCCTTCTGTACAAAGCTCGATCCTCTTTCTCTCAATCGTTATATTTCTGTCTCTCTGATTTTTTTCTCTTCTGGAGTGGTGGGTCAGATCTGGAGAGAATAGCAGCTGTTCCAAGTTTAAAATGTCCAAGGACCCATCGTATAGCTTGACATGGCAAAATTTGTTAATGCTGAATAAACTCTTAAAGGTGATCGACTACCAGACTCGCTAAACCCAGCTTCATGTACTCTTGAGTTCATGTAGCAATGACCTCAAGATTCACTTTCTTTCTTTCTTTCTTTCCTTCTTTCTTTCTGCCTGTCTGTCTGTTCGGCATACGGCGTGTCTTATACACAGTGTAGGATGACAGTATAGACACGTTGTACGGGTGACAGTGTAGACATATGGTGTGTCTTACATAGTGTAGAATGACAATATGGACAGTTTTCGTCACATGTATAGTGCAGAATGACGAGATGGATTCATACGAGTGGTGGCAGTATGGACGTGTAATGTGGGTGACATTATGGACAAGTGACATTATGGACAAGTGACGTTGGTGACGGTCTGTCTCAGCCACCGCCCATTCTCTCTCTCTCTCTCTCTCTCTCTCTCTCTCTCTCTCTCTCTCTCTGGGTACCTGTTGTTGTCATCTGACTTTAGATCAACCTCGACACAAGCAGACCTCTAATGAAATGTCATCTTTTCCAGCCATGACCATCTCGCCTTTCATTCAAACATCTCTCCAACTACATTATCGAACGTGTCCTTCGTGTATTAAAACGATAGCATGCGAGTTGAGGAAAGGTTTCCGTTGCTTTTTCTAGCAGCTGGTTGATCGGTAACATGGAAACCCCCCCTACACACACACACACACACACCAAGGTCGTGGTGTTGATCACAGAGAAAGCAACCAAGGTGGACTTAGCCAGAGCAGGAAAGTCGTTAGTGTTATAAACCTACCGACAGTCATGTGAGAAATAATTTAAACACGAGCTGCTAGAAATGACACTCGGATCTCTCTCGAATGACACCATACGGTGTTTATAACACAAGGACAAACTGAAAGATGTCCTTGTTTTGTTTACGGCGTCGCCGCCATCATCGGCAGATGTCGTTCTTGTTGCTGCTGCTGTCTTCGTCTTATTGCTGTCGATGTTGGTATTGCTGCCGATGAAGATGTTGTTATTAACTGCGTCGTCGACGTTGTTGTTGCTGTGGTGGTGGTGGTGGTGTTTGCAGTTGTTGCTGCTGTTGTTATTGTTGTTGTTGTTGTTGTTGTTGGTGGTGGTGGTGGTAATATCGTTGTTGCTCTATTTTAGCCCCCGGTTAGTTCTGCTGGAGCCGACCTACATACAGCCGTGACCACCACGCTGTTTGTCCTCCCCCACCTAGCCACCCGGACGTGTTATATCAAACACAATCAATCTGTAATTGGATCTAGAACAACGCTATCATCAAATATGACCTTCTTTTTATTCAGATTTAAAGGAGACTTAGCTGCTATTTCTGGCAGGACCAGCAACCATTCAGAGGATGCCTCGGATGTTATCGGAGATGTGACGGTTATGTCACATACATATACACATACATACACAAGGACATACACAAACACACATGTACAGGTACACCTACACATACACATGCACACAATACACAGACATTCACAAACACAATAACATGTACATACACACACATACACAAACATACAACTACATACAACTACTTTCATACATGTATGCGTACGCACATACATACATACATACATACATACATACATACATACATGCAAACATACATATGTAAACATGCATACATGCATACATACACACTCATGCCCACAAATGCGCACTTACACGCAAATATGTGCACGCACACGCACACATACAGATACACATTCACACCTACACACTCTGTATACATTATGTAAACGTGCGCACGTGTATACAAATATATATGCACGTGCATGACCTAGCTTTCCTATAACTGCGTGTATATGTGTGTATGTGTATATATATGAAGATGTGAATATGTTCCAGCGTGAACTACATACGTAGAGACGCGCGCGCACGTATATACGCCAATAAAGTGTATATATTTAAGTATGCTATTATATGCGTAATGTATGTATTATTTCTATACATGTTACATCTCTTTATATATACATAGTACATATATGTATGGATGTACACACGTATGTATGTATGTATGTATGTATGCGTGCTTGCATGTATGTATGTATATATATATTTGTACATATAGGAATATAAATGTATGCACATACAAACATTTATACATACATACCTACCTACACATCTACCTACATACATTACATACATACATATATATGACATACATACACACACATGCATCATCATCATCATCATCATCATCACTTTACGTAGGTTTTTGTTTTTCGTTTGTTTTCCATTCGGTGATACGGGTTAGGCAAGTTTCTCATCTCCCAACAACAGACCGCAATGTACCAGAAACAACACAAAACACCATACTAGCCGCAGAACAAACGCCTGAATGTCCAGTATGGTTGGACTTAGATCAGACAGTGAAGAGAGTACAACAGAGTAGAAACGAGTACCCAGTCTGCCACGCTGTACAACATATTATTTGTTAACCAACTTTTGTCGGGGTGTAATCTAAGGTAATGAACCAGATTGTGGCATGGTGTATCTAGGACAACAGGTACATGAATTGCGCTTGGTCGATCACGTGTGCTTCATTGGTCTTCCCGATCAGAATTGATCTGGGGATTACACAGAAATCTCACGATAGGGGTTCTGAGAAGATATCAGAAACCCCACTACTTGGGCCTCGAATGCCTTTAGTGGATCCAAGTTTGTTGCAAGCATTAGAGCCACGTTTTCAGTTTGAGGAGAACCTCATACTGTCTTCCAACAGACTGGGAGGCCCTGGAAACGATAACGGGGTCATGCACACGGCCCTTTCTTCCCAGACTAAAGAGACAATCAAATCTAGCTGATATTCTGCGTTAGAGGTTCAGAAAAGAAGCACGCATGGACTGATGAGGTTCGCGATACTGTGTGGCCATGGTGGCGAGACGGAATGGCACGGATGGGGTGACCTTCACATGACCTTGGTTAAACAACACCAACATCAACATGAACTAAGTGAGAGAAATCTTACAACACTCTTAAGGTCCGCGCGCTAACATCTTGTCGCTCACAATCCCCTTACCCGTGACCTATAAAATACATCTTTTTGACAGCTCTACTCAAAGACAACTGTTTTAATGGATGATTGTTGATGGTTAGCGCCATAGCGGCCTTCAATGAGAATAATTATGATGAAAGGATCAAGACCTTATTACCGCACTACACCCTCCGCGACCTCACAACACCACTGCACTACGGTGGTGCTGTGGAGCAGGGTTACATAGCCTGACGACCGCATTACACCATCACATAACATGTTCCCACAACCGCCCCCACTGCATGGCCTTGCTCACACACACACACACACACACACACACACACACACACACACACACACACACCGTAGGCTACACAACTAAACACACGACAGTTAACTGTGTGGTCAAGAGCCAGCCATGCCTATCTCAAAGGCTGAACATATTGGCCAGTTGTCCGGAGGCTTCAACGGGTCTACGACCCAATGCTATGAATCCAGAGCTATGGAACCAATGTATGTACAGTGGTTGTTCTCTGTGTAGGGACCCCAGTGCTTTACTTCGGTCGGGGGCAACTATAATACTGTTAAGACGGGTCTCGTGTAGGGAGCAGGGCAGTGGTTCTCAACAAGGTCTATACGGCCCTTGGGGGCCCATTAGAGCAAAACTGGTACCAAAGGGATCCATAGGCAAAAAAATGGCTGAGTACCCCTGGTCAGGACAAAGCTCTCTCTTTCTCAGTTGGGGATGGGTGCAACGGTTAGGGACAGAGGGCAGAGGTGAAAGGATAGAGGGATGGACGGTTATCATCTCAGACAACAACAACAACAACAACAACAACGACACAAGAGCGAACGATGGATCGCCCACGTCGGTCTCGCAGCGTGCCAGAAATAGCTGCTAGGTCTACCTCGACTCACTCCCTATCGTTTTTTTCTCGGGGGATTCTCTAAATAATGTTGTCGCTGATATACAGATGATAAAGACGGGGTGGTCATAATTGCGTTGACTTCGTTCAAAGGTTTTTGTCGCATGAGACTGACCTGTAGTTAAAACAATAACAAAGGGAACAAAACAGCGGATGTAAGCGGTGGCGGTGGCGGAGGGGCGGAGGTATTTATAGAACACTCGCATTGTCTTTGTTAGACTGTGGGTGTGTATGAACGGATGTATGGGGGTATATGTGTGTGTGTGTATGTATGTATGTGTTTATGTATGTATGTAGGTGTGTATTATGTATGTGTGTATGCATGTATGTGTTTATGCGTGTGTATGTATGTATGTATATGTTTGTATGCATGTGTATCTATATGTAAGCACATAAAAATGCATAAGCTCTCTCTCTCTGTATATATATATATATATATAAATATATATATACACACACACAAACATATAAACATATGTGCGTGCTCATATACATATGTGTGTGTGTGTGTGTGTGTGTATAGCTTTGTCCCCCACTCCTCATTCTTTGCCATTCGGTCACACTGACATTCCCCCCCCCACCTCGCTCCAAAACACCATCCACTTATCTTAAGTGTTTGTTTATGTGTCAAACAGTCTGGAGAGACGTGCGCCTGCCTGACTGCCTGCAGGCATGCACGTTTCTGCACGCAGATCTATATCTATATCTATATCTATCTATCTATCTATATATATATATATATATATATAT
>NC_068995.1:2035384-2036803 GCF_001194135.2 Octopus bimaculoides | reverse complement strand
ATATACATACATACATGTGTGTGTTTGTAAATACACAAGCACATTCTTATACTTAATTATGTATATATTGATATGTGTGTGTATGTATGTATTAACCTATCTATCTAAATAGACAGACAGATACATACACAGATATATATACATACAAATACACACACAGATACATACATACATACATACATACATACACAAATGTTTCCACCGAAGGCTCCTTTTCCCTAAACTTGCTATTTATAGTAACTTTAGCTGTTATTTCTTGTAAGTTATTTCTCTTACGTTGAGGCCCTTTCGCTGATCCGTGCTCAGATGGTCAGTCAGCGGGGCGTGTTTGGCGCGCCTAAATTGCCCTTCACTCAGAATACCCCAATAGAGACAGGATCCCAGAACTTATACGGGAGCATTAGAGTTTTGCTGTGTCAGGGCAATCCTTGTCTTTTGTGCACGCACGTGGGTGTAAGGTGTTGGGACTCCATATTACTCTTTAGTGACCCTTTCTTGCACTTTTTTCGTTATTGTTTTGTATGTTTTCTTTATTGTTATTTATTTATTGTTCTGTGTTTATTTCTCCAATGCTATTTAAGTCCCCTTTTCCTTGTCCCTATTAATCCATTCCACGCTAACACTCTCAGTATTTCGCCCTTTCAATATCCCCAATTTGTTGCCCCACTGGTTAATAAAATAAGCGTCGTTTCATATTACGTTCTGAGTTCAAATTCCGCCAGGGTCAACTTTGCCTTACATCGCTCCAGGGTCGATAAAATAAAGTACCTGTCAAGTAGTGGAGCCGAGGTAATCGACTAACCTCTTACTTCCTAAAATTACAGGCCTTGTACCAAAATATGAAACCATTATTATTATTATTACTAAAATCTTGAGACTGTTTATTAGGATATTATTTTCGGGCCTGTAAGGGTTGCACAGATGGTAACCAGCTGAGTAGTAATTAATTTTGTCGATTAATAAACGAGTTCAAATCCCGCCAGCTTACGTTGACATCGCATTTTATCTCACCGTTGGCATGCAGGAAATATTTACTATATTCATTTCAATAGACAACAGCTGCTTCGAAACATCAACTGTCAGTGTATTGGACGAGAAGGAGCGTGCGCGTATGTATGTATGTATATATATATATATATATATATATATATATGTATGTGTGTGTGTGTGTGTGTGTGTGTATGTTTGTGTGTTTGTGTATGTATACATATATGTACGCATATGAGCGCACGTAAACAAACGAAAAACACGTGGGTGTGTACAATATGTATAAACGATGTCTTATAGATGTACTTCTATTTGCCTGCCATGCGAAAAAGATTTAGACACACACACACATACAGACAGCGATAAAAAAAAATTGGGGCAGTAACAGAAACAACAACAGCAACAACAACAATAGGTCGCCTGGATGCAATA